>NC_048576.1:16162062-16272062 GCF_013265735.2 Oncorhynchus mykiss | reverse complement strand
GACGTCTCTCTGTGTCCCGGGGGTCAATACTAAGCAGAGCACCTTCCCTCTCTCCATCCCTCCCCCTTCCTTCTGCTCCCTATACCTCACAGAGGGACAGCCTAGACACCTAAGGGGGAACACACCTCCCCTCCACCCCCAAAGTTCCTACACACGCTGTCACACACACCTAATACACACAGCCCCATACACGCACCCCACCATACACCCTCTCAGCATCCCTCCAGCCCGTGACCCCAGGCAGATTCCCTCTCTGGCAGGTATATGCATGCCCCCAAACCCCCCTCCCCATACACCCCACATCTCCCCTGCTCCCCTCCATCCCACCTCTCCAGCCCCCCAGGTCCCCTTTCCATCAGGGCGGCTCCCAGGGGAGAGGTTAGTGTGATTGATGTGTGATTGGTAGGCCTCCCTTAGGGCCTCCCTCTCCGTCACCTCTCCACCTCTCCCTCCACCTCTCCACGCTCTGAATTAAAAGGCTGTTTGTCACCTGCGAGTCCTCAGCTGCACAGACCAGGCCTGCAATTTCACAGCACTCAGAGAGAGAGAGCGAGAGAGAGGCCATTACTGGGGAGGCTGTCAGGGGAGCCATCACTGCCCGGACACGCCTGGGGGGCTGTCTCTCTCTCTCTCTCTCTTTCTCTCTCTCTAAATTCAATTTCAATTCAATTCTCTCTCTCTGTCTCTCTCTCGCTGTCTCTGTCTCTCTCTCTCTACAATCCCTTTCCTTCCATTCCCTTACCTCTCGCTCTTCATTCCTTCACTATCTGTCCCTCACTGAGCCTTGTTTTGAATTGCTGAACCCACCACTGGAGCTCTGCAGGGAGGGAGAGGGAGATAAATAAAAAGAGAGAGAATGAGAGAGTAGATAGACTGTCAAACATTATGTACACAAAACATAAACATGCTATCTCTGTAGATATGGACAGCATTGGAAAAACAATATAAACACACCCTCCCACCATAAAAAACTAAACATGCTTTTCTTAACATATTTACACACAAATACTGTATAGGACAACAGACTTGCCATCTTCATAAACCTACACACAAATGTAGAATACAACAGGTGCAAACCTTACCGTGAAATGCTTACTTACAAGCCCCTAATAGAGAAGAAAACATTAACTAAACAAACAAAAGTAAAAAATAAATAAGTAACACAATAAAGGTACATAACATTAACGAGGCTATATACAGGGGGTACTGGTACCAAGTACATAAGTATAAGTATATAATTTGTACATGTAGGTAGGGGGGAAGTGACTATGCATAGATAATAAACAGCAAGTAGCAGCAGTGTAAAAACAAAGGGGGGTCAATGTAAATAGTCCAGGTGGCCTTTGGATTAATTGTTCAGCAGTCTTATGGCTTGGGGGTAGAATCTGTTAAGGAGCCTTTTGGACCTAGACTTGGTGCTCCGGTACCGCTTGCTGTGCAGTAACAGAGAGAACAGTCTATGACCCTCTGTAGCGCTTATGGTTAGATGTTGAGCAGTTGCCATACCAGGCGGAGATGCAACTGGTCAGAATGCTCTCGATGGTGCAGCTGTAGAATTTTCTGAGGATCTAGGGACCCATGCCAAATATTTTCAGTCTCCTGAGGGGGAAAAGGTGTTGTCGTGCCCTCTTCACGACTGTCTTGGTGTGTTTGGACCATGACAGTTCTTTGGTGATGTGGACACCAAGGAACTTGAAACTCTCGACCCACACTGCCAGGTCTCTGACCTCCTCCCTATAGGCTGTCTCATTGTTGTCGGTGATCAGGCTTAACACTGTTGTGTCGTCAGCAAACTTAATGATGGTGTTGGAGTCGTGCTTGGCCACGCAGTTGTGGGTGAACAGGGAGTACAGGAGGGGACAAAGCACGCACCCCTGTGGGGCCCCAGTGTTGAGGATCAGCGTGACAGATGTGCTGTTGCCTACCCTTACCACCTGGGGGGCAGCACATCAGGAAGTCCAGGATCCAGTTGCAGAGGGAGGTGTTTAGTCCCAGGGTCCTTAGCTGGTTCCTTAGCTTAGTGATGAGCTTTGTGGGCACTATAGTGTTGAATGCTGAGTTGTAGTCAATGAACAGCATTCTCACATAGGTGTTCCTTTTGTCCAGGTGGGAAAGGGCAGTGTGGAGGCGATTGAGATTGTGTCATCTGTTGATCTGTTGGGGCGGTATGTGAGTTGGAGTAGGTCTAGGGTTTCTGGGATGATGGTGTTAATGTGAGCCATGACCAGCTTTTCAAAGCACTTCATGGCTACCGATGTGAGTGCTACGGGGCTGTAGTCATGGGCAGAGGGACTATGGTGGTCTGCTTGGAACTTGTAGGTATTACAGACTCGTCAGGGAGAGGTTGAAACACTTGCTAGTTGGTCCGCACATGCTCTAACTACACGTCCTGGTAATCCGTCAGCCCCGTTGCCTTGTGAATGTTGACCTGTTTAAAGGTTTGCTCACATCTGCTACGGAGAGCGTGATCGCACAGTCGTCCAAAACAGCTGGTGCTCTCATGCATGCTTCAGTGTTGCTTAACTCTGTCACGCCTGCTTCCACTCCCCCTCCCCCTATTTGGCGCTCGAGGGCACCAGGATACCCTTCATTACACAGACCTGTCACCATAATTATGCGCATCAGCGCTCATTGGACTTACCTGGACTTCTTCACGTTTTGATTGCCTTCCCTATGTCTGTCTGTTTCCTCTGTTTCATCCCCGTGTCAGCATTATAGTCATTTCCGTTTCCCCTGTCCAGACGCTGTCCGTATTCTGTTCCTGTCCATTTCTGTTTCCCCTGTCCAGACGCTGTCCGTATTCTGTTCCTGTCCATTTCTGTTTCCCCTGTCCAGAAGCTGTCCGTATTCTGTTCCTGTCCATTTCCGTTTCCCCTGTCCAGAAGCTGTCCGTATTCTGTTCCTGTCCATTTCCGTTTCCCCTGTCCAGACGCTGTCCGTATTCTGTTCCTGTCCATTTCCGTTTCCCCTGTTCAGACGCTGTCCGTATTCTGTTCCTGTCCATTTCCGTTTCCTCTGTCCAGAAGCTGTCCGTATTCTGTTCCTGTCCATTTCCGTTTCCCCTGTCCAGACGCTGTCCGTATTCTGTTCCTGTCCATTTCCGTTTCCCCTGTCCAGACGCTGTCCGTATTCTGTTCCTGTCCATTTCCGTTTCCCCTGTCCAGACGCTGTCCGTATTCTGTTCCTGTCCATTTCCGTTTCCCCTGTCCAGACGCTGTCCGTATTCTGTTCCTGTCCATTTCTGTTTCCCCTGTCCAGACGCTGTCCGTATTCTGTTCCTGTCCATTTCTGTTCCCCCTGTCCAGACACTGTCCGTATTCTGTTCCTGTCCATTTCCGTTTCCCCTGTCCAGACGCTGTCCGTATTCTGTTCCTGTCCGTTTCTGTTTCCCCTGTCCAGACGCTGTCCGTATTCTGTTCCTGTCCATTTCCGTTTCCTCTGTCCAGACGCTGTCCGTATTCTGTTCCTGTCCATTTCCGTTTCCCCTGTCCAGACGCTGTCCGTATTCTGTTCCTGTCCAGACGCTGTCCGTATTCTGTTCCTGTCCATTTCCGTTTCCCCTGTCCAGAAGCTGTCCGTATTCTGTTCCTGTCCATTTCCGTTTCCCCTGTCCAGACGCTGTCCGTATTCTGTTCCTGTCCTTGGTTATTAAATGTTCACTCCCTGTACCTGCTTCTCGTCACCAGCGTTGATCCTTACAGCCTCGAAGCGAGCATAAAAGGCATTTAGCTCATCTGGTAGGCTCGCGTCACTGGGCAGTTCGTGGCTGTGTTTCCCTTTCTAGTCCGTAATAGTTTTCAAGCCTTGCCACATCCAACAAGCATCAGAGCCTGTGTGGTAGGATTCAAGCTTAGTCCAGAATTGACGCTTTGCATGTTTGATGGTCTGTCTGAGGGCATAGCGGGATTTCCTATCATTGTCCGGATTAGTGTCCCGCTCCTTGAAAGCGGCAGCTCTAGCATTTAGCTTGGTGTGGATCTTACCTGTAATCCAAGACTTCTTGTTGAGATTTGTACGCACGCTCACTGTGGCGACGATGTCGTCGATTAACTTATTAATGATCCTGGTGTCTGAGGTCTTATACTCCTCAATGCCATTGGATGAATCACAGAACATATTCCAGTCTGTGAGTAGAATTCTGATCATTTCCATATTGAGCAAGTCACTGGTACTTCTTGCTTTAGTTGTTGCTTGTAAGCAGGAATCAGGAGGATAGAATTATGGTCAGATTTTCCAAATGGAGGGTGAGAGAGAGCTTTGTCTGCGTCCCTGTGTGTGGAGTAAAGGTAGTGTTGAGTTTTTTTGTCTCTGGTTGCAAATGTGACATGCTGGTACAAATGAGGTAAAACAGATTTAAGTTTGCCTGCATTCAAGGCCCCGGCCACTAGGAGCGCCACTTCTGGATGAGCATTTTCTTGTTTTCTTACAGCTCGTTGAGTGCGGTCTTAGTGCCAGCATCGGTTTGTGGTGGTAAATAGATGGCTACGAATAATATAGATGAGAACACTCTTGGTAGATAGTGTGGTCTACAGCTTATCATGAGGTACTCTACCTCAGGCGTGAAATACCTTGAGAATTCTTTAATGTATCCTCACAAGGCACCCCGACCTTCTCCCTCTGTATCTCTGGCTTTTCCTCACGAGAATTAATGGGCATTTGGGCCTGGAAAGCAGTATATCCTTCGCGTCGGACTCATTAAAGAAGGAATATTTGTCAAATTCGAGGTGAATAATTGCTGTTCTGATGTCTAGATGCTCTTTTCGGTCATTAGAGACGGTAGCAGCAACTTTATTTACAAAATAAGTTACAAACAATGTGAAAAAACATACAAAATAGCACAGTTGGTTAGGAGCTCGTAAAATGTCAGCCATCCCCTCCGGCGCCATTATTTGAATACACCCACTCTCTCCATTGATGTGCACGCAAATCCTGCCAGGTTAAAAGATACAATGTGAAATTGTATATACACTTCACTGTCTCTATGTAACACATGACTTGCTATGTATTGTGTCTATAGTGTTTCACAATGTCCTGCATTTTCATGTTTTATATTATGCTGCAAAGTGAATTGGCCTTTGGGGACAATAAAGATATATTGAATAAAAATGTAAACAACATACAGTCGTGGCTAAAAGTTTTGAGAATGACACAAATATTAGTTTTCACAAAGTTTGCTGCTTCAGTGTCTTTAGATATTTTTGTCAGATGTTACTATGGAATACTTAAGTATAATTACAAGCATTTCATAAGTGTCAAAGGCTTTTATTGACAATTACATGAAGTTGAATCAAAGAGTCAATATTTGCAGTGTTGACCCTTCTTTTTCAGGACCTCTGCAATCCGCCATGGCATGCTGTCAATTAACTTCTGGGCCACATCCTGACTGAACTCCCCAGACCTTAATCCCATTGAGAACTTGTGGTCAGGCGGGTGGACAAACAAACCCCCACAAATTCTGACAAACTCCAAGCATTGATTATGAAAGAATGGGCTGCCATCAGTCAGGATGTGGCCCAGAAGTTAATTGACAGCATGCCATGGCGGATTGCAGAGGTCCCCCCCCCTTGGGTTGTGCCGTGGCGGAGGTCTTTGTGGGCTATACTCAGCCTTGTCTCAGGATGGTAAGTTGGTGGTTGAAGATATCCCTCTAGTGGTGTGGGGGCTGTGCTTTGGCAAAGTGGGTGGGGTTATATCCTTCCTGTTTGGCCCTGTCCGGGGGTGTCCTCGGAGTGGGCCACAGTGTCTCCTGACCCCTCCTGTCTCAGCCTCCAGTATTTATGCTGCAGTAGTTTATGTGTCGGGGGGCTGGGGTCAGTTTGTTATATCTGGAGTACTTCTCCTGTCCTATTCGGTGTCCTGTGTGAATCTAAGTGTGCGTTCTCTAATTCTCTCCTTCTCTCTTTCTCTCTCTCGGAGGACCTGAGCCCTAGGACCATGCCCCAGGAATACCTGACATGATGACTCCTTGCTGTCCCCAGTCCACCTGACTGTGCTGCTGCTCCAGTTTCAACTATTCTGCCTTATTATTATTCGACCATGCTGGTCATTTATGAATATTTGAACATCTTGACCATGTTTTGTTATAATCTCCACCCGGCACAGCCAGAAGAGGACTGGCCACCCCACATAGCCTGGTTCCTCTCTAGGTTTCTTCCTAGGTTTTGGCCTTTCTAGGGAGTTTTTCCTAGCCACCGTGCTTCTACACCTGCATTGCTTGCTGTTTGGGGTTTTAGGCTGGGTTTCTGTACAGCACTTTGAGATATCAGCTGATGTACGAAGGGCTATATAAATAAATTTGATTTGATTTGATTTTGATTTGATTTGCTCTCGGTGGATGTGTTGGTACCATTCTTTATTCATGGCTGTGTTCTTAGGCAAAATTGTGAGTGAGCCCATTCCATTGGCTGAGAAGCAACCCCACACATGAATGGTCTCAGGATGCTTTACTGTTGGCATGACACAGGACTGATGGTAGCGCTCATCTTGTCTTCTCCGGACAAGCTTTTTTCCGGATGCCACAAACAATCGGAAAGGGGATTCATCAGAGAAAATGACTTTACCCCAGTCCTCAGCAGTCCAATCCAATTAGCTTTTGCAGAATATCAGTCTGTCCCTGATGGTTTTCCTGGAGAGAAGTGGCTTCTTTGCTGCCCTTCTTGACACCAGACTCCAAAAGTCTTCGCCTCACTGTGCGAGCAGATGCACACACACCTGTCTGCTGCCATTCCTGAGCAAGCTCTGTACTGGTGGTGCCCCGATCCCGCAGCTGAATCACTGACAGAGAGTCACTGACATGATGTGAACTGGTCCTTTTGTGGCAGGGCTGAAATGGATAGCAAAGAGGGACTTTCATCTGATCACTCTTCATAACATCCTGGAGTATATGCAAATTGTCATCATACAAACTGAGGCAGCAGACTTTGTGAAAATTTATATTTGTGTCATTCTCAAAACTTTTTGCCACGACTGTAGATAAAATATATCTACATAAATAAGAGAGCACATTATGTTACCTGCTGAAATAGGCTGTCTGAAATACCAAGTAGACAAAAGGATAATGTAGTATAGGCTATTCTAAAGCTTGAATGAAAGTCTGAAAAACTTGCTTTCCAAATTCGTTATTTGGCCGTAGTTAGTTCCAGCCTTCATGAAAATAACAGAGAGGAAAATAACACAGAGGCCTGCACAGTGTATATGGCCCCTATTAACGCCTTTACGGACAGTGTTTCAATCCACAAGGATCTTCTTCAGATCAAATGGACTGAGTGTGTTCCAGCCTTGATCAGAACTTTTATCACGACACACCACAGCTTGGTCTTTTTTCTACTTTAGGGGTCTTGAGTTAGTTGGGAGCATAAACAGTGAGTGGGCCTTTCTGTTCTTTTAGACTTGTATTTACATTTTTCATGAAAAAGGCAGAAATTAGAAGGCCCAATTTGTGTGGACATTGGACATGCAAAAAGTCAAGCTTTTTACCAGATACTGTAGTTGATAAACAACCCACATATGAACACACTCTCTAGAGATATTTGCACAAGTCTAAATAAATGTATGCATCCATAATTTGAAGGCACTGGGACAAACTAATGATGTCTCGTCAGGGGGTGGATCAGGGCAAACACACACGCCTGGGGAAATCTCATCACGCTGATACACACACATAAGAACACACATTGATTTTCATTCATACACACACACACACACACACACACACACACACACACACACACACACACACACACACACACACACACACAGATACACACATTGACATGCATAAAGGTACAGGCACACAGGAAGTCAGATCACCACCATGACGATCACATACAAAATCAAATCAAATGTTATTGGATGTGTACACAGATTTACAGATGTTATCTTAGGTGCAGGGAAATGCTTGTGTTTCTAGCTCCAACAGTGCAGTATTATCTAGTATTATTATACAATAACAATACACATATAATCCCCCCCCAAAATAAAATAAATATCATAACGAATAATATCCAGAGTATAAATATATAGAGTACATATAAATATATACAGCATCTCTCTCTCTCTCTCTCTCTCTCTCTCTCTCTCTCTCTCTCTCTAATATATATATATATATATAATATACTCCCTTCACAGAACAGCGCAAACTACATATATATATATATATATATATATATATATATGTGGTATATGGCCAGAATACCACGGCTAAGAGCTGTTCTTAGGCACAACGCACAGCCCTTAGCCGTGGTATATTGGCCGTATATCACAAACTCCAGAAGTGACTTATTTCTATTATTAACTGGTTACCGGCGTAATTAGAGCAGTAAAAATGATTTTTTTGTCATATCCGTGGTATACGGTCTGATGTATCACGGCTGTCAGCAAAATCCAGTCTCAACGCCAAAGCGAAGAGGCGACTCCGGGATGCTGGCCTTCTTGCTCAGTTGTGCATCGGGGCCTCACACTCCTCTTTCTATTCTGGTTAGAGCCAGTTTGCGCTGTTCTGTGAAGGGAGTAGTACACAGCGTTGTACAAGATCTTCAGTTTCGTGGCAATTCCTCGCATGGAAT
The DNA here is from genome assembly GCF_013265735.2 of Oncorhynchus mykiss. Taxonomy (NCBI): domain Eukaryota; kingdom Metazoa; phylum Chordata; class Actinopteri; order Salmoniformes; family Salmonidae; genus Oncorhynchus; species Oncorhynchus mykiss. The sequence goes on along the minus strand of NC_048576.1, from coordinate 16,263,498 downwards.
AGCCTTCATTTCTCGAAACAAGTGTTGGGCCAGTAACTGAAAGGTTGCTATTTCAAATCCCTGAGCTGACAAGGTAAAAATCTGTTGTTCTGAACAAGGCAGTTAACCCACTGTTCCTAGGCCATCATTGTAAATAAGAATTTGTTCTTAACTGACTTGTCTAGTTAAAAAAACAATTAACAGTGATAAGTTCAGGGCAGGGTACTATTTAACAGTCTGATGGCCTTGAGATAGAAGCTGTTCTTTAGTCTGTATCCCCTACAGGTGTACAAACTTGTCTGCCACACCTCTCTATACGTAACCAAGTTGTTATTGTGAAAGATCACTTGTTCTCAAAAACATACCTTGGTAAATAAAAATACAATCCTTTATCTTCTCCACCTCTGTAATACCTGCTGTGAGATGAAATTAGAAGAAAATAAAAAGGGTGGATGAGATGGAGGTGGATGTGGAGATGGAGGAGGAGGTAGAAATGGAGATGGAGGTAGAAATGGAGGTGGAGATGTAGGTGGAGATGTAGGTGGAGTTGGAGGTGGAGATGGAGGTAGAGATGGAGGTGGAGATAGAGGTGGAGATAGAGGTGGAGATAGAGGTGGAGATGAGGGGGAGATAGAGGTGGGAATAGAGGTGGAGATGGAGGTGGAGATCAGGTGGAGGTGGAGGTGGAGATAGAGGTGGGGATGAGGTGGACATCGAGGTGGAGATCAGGTGGAGGTGGAGGTGGAGATAGAGGTGGAGATAGAGGTGGAGATGGAGGTGGAGATGGAGGTGGAGATAGAGGTGGAGATAGAGGTGGAGATAGAGGTGGGAATAGAGGTGGAGATGGAGGTGGAGATGGAGATGAAGATGAGGGGGAGATGAGGGGGAGATAGAGGTGGGAATAGAGGTGGGGATGGAGGTGGAGATGGAGGTGGAGATGGAGATGAAGATGAGGGGGAGATGAGGGGGAGATAGAGGTGGGAATAGAGGTGGAGATGGAGGAGGAGATAGAGGTGTGAGAAAGAGTGAACATCAAAGTGTGAGTGGATGTCGCCCTGCGAAGCTCAGAGTTTCAGCCTCTGTTATTGACCCCTAATGAGGGATATCACCTCCCGCCACTGGCCCATACTAATGAGCTAATGAGCGGGGGGTGCCGCACCTCTGGCCGCACCTCTGGCCGCAACTACTCCATTAATCAGACTGGAGAAACAGTCAGCAGCCATCACACAACCTCCCCCATCTGGTGGTGCTAATGGAATGACCGAGGGATTGTAGGTGCTTTTAATTAAAGAGCTCTCTCCTGGTGATTAGTATGGGGAGGAGAGAAGAGAGGAGAGGAGAAGAAAGAAGCAAAAAGAATAGGAAAAAAATGGAGAGGAGAGAAAAGAAGAGGAGAGAAGCAAAGAGAAAAGGAGAGGAGAAGAGAGGAGAGATCTCTGCTTAGTCCCAAAGTACCATTTAAGTGGTCCCAGAACTGTAACTATGCTTTTGAGTCCGCCAAAGCGCAACTATGTAGTGCCCCAGTGCTTGCCGCCCCAACTTTGACAAACCTTTAAAGTTGGAGGTAGACGCTAGTATAGTGGGGGTGGGTGCGGTACTCTTGCAGGTAAATGAAGAGGGGATAGATCTCCCGTAAGTTCAACTCGTGTCAGTCAAGGTACTCCACCGTTGAACAAGAGACTTTATTGCTAGACTTACAGTTTTTTGAGGTATATGTGGGCTCCAGTGCCTTGCCTCTACTGGTCTTCACGGACCATAATCCTTTGGTGTTTTTGAAGCAAATGTACAGTCAGAACCGTTGCCTTATGCGGTGGGATCTGATTGTACAAGGATACAATATACAGATTAACTATGTGAAGGGTTCGGTGAATGTGGTTGCCGACGCTCTATCACAGGTTTAGTATCTGGGGATGCGTGTTGGTTTTTGTTATTGCAAACTGAAAGTTTGCAGGTTTTGGAGTGGGCGTGTTACTTTCCCCAGTTTCTGTGTTATGGGTTTGTATGTGTTTGAATGTGTGTATTTCAGGAATTGGCTTCCTGAAGTCCAAAGCAGCTGATTGGTCAGCCTCATTGCAGATTGGCGCTTTGACCCCACCCTCTCGTCAGGAGATATAGCTGTCTGCAATTACCAACTCCTTCTGCAGCTTGAAAATCCAGTGTTCCTTTGAGTAGAGAGAGCTTCTTGGATGTCATGTGTTGGTTGTTGCTCAGAGACGGTTTTGTTGAAAGTAGTTTGTAGCCTCTACTTCTGAGGTATGTGTGTGCCAATAGGACTCAGTGATTATTGAAATTGTTCATTTTACGTTAGTAATTATTCTGTTTCATTTGTTCCCAGGGGGGGAGGGGAAGGCAACCAGGGAGTGCTTAGGCAAGAGGCCCGCGGGCAAACATATACCCGTAGTATGTACTCTGTCTATGCACACTAGGTAAGACCTGGGTGGACCACCCCCTGTAGTTTGGTTAGCGTGCCTGGTGGCGTCAAGGTTAGGTAAGTAATGGGTAGGCAGGTAAGTTGGGAGAGAGGATTATTTTTTTAAAACTTTCTTTGCTTTGGTTCCATCCAGCCCTTTTTTTCCCCACATTACCTTGTTAAGGAAAGAAATTCCCAGTAAATGGTAATATTCTCTGCCTCTGTCATCCTTACCTGCACCTACAATCACATATCGCTTTCACTCCACGGGGAGTTGTGTAGAGGGTGTTGCGTTCCCTCCTCCAAGAGGCGTGCGTAACAGGTGTCTATATAACATGTGTGTGTGTGTGAAGTAAGCTTCCCTCATTTACGATAGTGTATGTCAGGCTGATCTATAATCTCACAGTGACCCTGGAGAGAGGGGTCAGGGTTCAGCTGGTTATCTATAGCTGCCCACGATAGGTTAGGATTGTGACAGGCATTTATATAGGCAGTCAGAGTGAAGGACAGTGGCACCAAGTGAGAGAGAGAGAGAAAGGGGAAGAGAAATAGATTTTGTATAGGAGTGTGTGGGGTTTGAAATACACTGCTCAAAAAAATAAAGGGAACACTAAAATAACACATCCTAGATCTGAATGAATGAAATATTCTTATTAAATACTTTTTTCTTTACATAGTTGAATGTGCTGACAATAAAATCACACAAATGTTCAATGGAAATCAAATTTAGCAACCCATGGAGGTCTGGATTTGGAGTCACACTCAAAATTAAAGTGGAAAACCACACTACAGGCTGATCCAACGTTGATGTAATGTCCTTAAAACAAGTCAAAATGAGGCTCAGTAGTGTGTGTGGCCTCCACGTGCCTGTATGACCTCCCTACAACGCTTGGGCATGCTCCTGATGAGGTGGCGGATGGTCTCCTGAGGGATCTCCTCCCAGACCTGGACTAAAGCATCCGCCAACTCCTGGACAGTCTGTGGTGCAATGTGGCGTTGGTGGATGGAGCGAGACATGATGTCCCAGATGTGCTCAATTAGATTCAGGTCTGGGGAACGGGCGGGCCAGTCCATAGCATCAATGCCTTCCTCTTGCAGGAACTGCTGACACACTCCAGCCACATGAGGTCGAGCATTGTCTTGCATTAGGAGGAACCCAGGGCCAACCGCACCAGCATATGGTCTCACAAGGGGTCTGAGGATCTCATCTCGGTATCTAATGGCAGTCAGGCTACCTCTGGCGAGCACATGGAGGGCTGTGCGGCCCCCCAAAGAAATGCCACCCCACACCATGACTGACCCACCGCCAAACCGGTTATGCTGGAGGATGTTGCAGGCAGCAGAACGTTCTCCACGGCGTCTCCAGACTGTCAAGTCTGTCACATGAGCTCAGTGTGAACCTGCTTTCATCTGTGAAGAGCACAGGGCGCCAGTGGCGAATTTGCCAAGCTTGGTGTTCTCTGGCAAATGCCAAACGTCCTGCACGGTGTTGGGCTGTAAGCACAACCCCCACATGTGGACATGGGGCCCTCATACCACCCTCATGGAGTCTGTTTCTGACCGTTTGAGCAGACACATGCACATTTGTGGCCTGCTGGAGGTCATTTTGCAGGGCTCTGGCAGTGCTCCTCCTGCTCCTCCTTGCACAAAGGCGGAGGTAGCGGTCCTGCTGCTGGGTTGTTGCCCTCCTACGGCCTCCTCCACGTCTCCTGATGTACTGGCCTGTCTCCTGGTAGCGCCTCCATGCTCTGGACACTACACTGACAGACACAGCAAACCTTCTTGCCACAGCTCGCATTGATGTGCCATCCTGGATGAGCTGCACTACCTGAGCCACTTGTGTGGGTTGTAGACTCCGTCTCATGCTACCACTAGAGTGAAAGCACAGCCAGCATTCAAAAGTGACCAAAACATCAGCCAGGAAGCATAGGAACTGAGAAGTGGTCTGTGGTCATCAACTGCAGAACCACTCCTTTATTGGGGGTGTCTTGCTAATTGCCTATAATTTCCACCTGCTGTCTATTCCATTTGCACAACATCATGTGAAATTTATTGTCAATCAGTGTTGCTTCCTAAGTGGACAGTTTGATTTCACAGAAGTGTGATTGACTTGGAGTTACATTGTGTTGTTTAAGTGTTCCCTTTATTTTTTTGAGCAGTGTATATTGCTTTTATGTGAGAGGGTTTGTGTGTGTGTGTGGGTGAGTGATTGCGGGTGGGGGTGTGGGAAAGGGAATGAAAGCGACAGATAGGAGATGGAGAAATAAAGAGATAGGTCGATTGTCTCTTTCTCACGATTGACATGATTTCATCAGGTCTGTCTGTAACATTCATCCAGATCATTATCCTCCTGCAGTAGTCTCCACTGACGGAGCTGAAAAACCTTCTAACCGGTGTTCACAAAATCATATTGCAAAATCTAATCACAATAGTTTCTGATGCACCTCAGGAACACCATCCTCAGAGTATCAGAGCAGCCTCACACTTCCAGAGAGAGAGAGACTTGGTAAAGGAGTGGGTCGGGAGGCAGGATGTGTGTGTGCGCGCGTGCGTCTATATGTGTGTGTGAGTGGTGGGGTGCCGAATCCCAAACCAGAGTGTGAATAATCTGGGCTGTGTATGTGCCCCAGCTTCCCCTGCTCCCCTGGCTAACCGCTCTGGCGGCCACTTGAATTAGCAGCCAAGGATTATGGGAGAGAGGTTCATTAATCTGAGGGACAAACAACGGCCAGTGTGAATATTTGCACCCAGAAATTGAAAAGATTAAGTCCTATTTGACAATGACTGGCAGGCTCACTGCGCAGACAGAGGCTACTGTTCAATATTCATATCCTGGTGGTGTGAGGGTGTTTGTGATTGTGTGGAGTGTTTGTTTGTGTGTGGTGTGTGTGTGTGTGTGTGTGTGTGTGTGGGGGGGGGGGGGGGGTTGCAGTGACTTCTGTAATATCGCTCTCTCTTTTTCTGTCTCTCTCACTTACTCTCTACCTCTCTCTCCCTCTCCATCAAAATGTAAATGTGGATAATGGATCATTTTCAAATCAAGTCAAATTGTATGTCACATGCGCCGAATACAACAGATGTAGACCTTACTGTGAAATGCTTACTTACAAGTCCTTAACCAACAATGCCGTTTTAAGAAAATATTTACTAAATAAACTAAAGTAAAATAAATAACATTTGCAAAAAGTACACAAAAAATAACAATAAAATTAATGAGGCTATATACAGGGAGTACCGGTACCGAGTCAATGTGTGGGGATACAGGTCAGTCAAGGTAATTTTACAAGTAGGTAGGGGTAAAGTGACTATGCATAGATAATAAACTGCGAGTAGCAGCAGTGGAAAAAACAAAGAGAGGAGGGGGTTGTCAATGCAAATAGTCCAGGTGCCCATTTGATTTTATTGTTCAGCAGTCTTATGGCTCGGGGTAGAAGCTGTTATGGAGCCTTTTGGACCTAGACTTGGCGCTCCGGTACCGCTTACTGTGCAGTAGAAGAGAGAACAGTCTATGACTTGGGTGACTGGAGTCTTTGTCAATTTTTTGGGCCTTCCTCTGACACCGCCTAGTATATACAGTGGGGCAAAAAAGTATTTAGTCAGCCACCAATTGTGCAAGTTCTCCCACTTAAAAAAATGAGAGAGGCCTGTAATTTTCATCATAGGTACACTTCAACTATGACAGACAAAATGAGAAAAAAAATCCAGATAATCACATTGTAGGATTTTTTATGAATTTATTTGCAAATTACGGTGGAAAATAAGTATTTGGTCACCTACAAACAAGCAAGATTTCTGGCTCTCACAGACCTGTAACTTCTTCTTTAAGAGGCTCCTCTGTCCTCCACTCGTTACCTGTATTAACTTCTTCGATATAGGGGGCGCTCTTTTAATTTTTGGATAAAAAACGTTCCCGTTTTAAACAAGATGTGTTGTCACGAAAAGATGCTCGACTATGCATATAATTGACAGCTTTGGAAAGAAAACACTCTGACGTTTCCAAATCTGCAAAGATATTATCTGTGAGTGCCACAGAACTGATGCTACAGGCGAAACCAAGATGAAATTTCAAACAGGAAATGCCCCAGATTTTGAATGCGCTTTGTTCCAATGTCTCCTTATATGGCTGTGAATGCGCAAGGAATGAGCCTACACTTTCTGTCGTTTCCCCAAGGTGTCTGCAGCATTGTGACGTATTTGTAGGCATATCATTGGAAGATAGACCATAAGAGACTACATTTACCAGGTGCTCCGTCTGGTGTCCTCCGTTGCAATTATTGCGTAATCTCCAGCTGCGTGTATTTTACCTTCAGAGGAGAAACTAAACTGCCACGAATGACTTATCATCGAATAGATATGTGAAAAACACCTTGAGGATTGATTCTAAACAACGTTTGACATGTTTCTGTCGATATTATGGAGTTAATTTGGAAAAAAAGTTTGGTGTTGTAATGATGTGATGAACAAAACGGAGCGATTTCTCCTACACAAATAATATTTTTGGAAAAACTGAACATTTGCTATCTAACTGAGAGTCTCCTCATTGAAAACATCCGAAGTTCTTCAAAGGTAAATGATTTTATTTGAATGCTTTTCTTGTTTTTGTGAAAATGTTGCCTGCTGAATGCTAGGCTTAATGCTATGCTAGCTATCAATACTCTTACACAAATGCTTGTGTAGCTATGGTTGAAAAGCCTATTTTGAAAATCTGAGATGACAGTGTTGTTAACAAAAGGCTAAGATTGTGAGCCAATATATTTATTTCATTTAATTTGCGATTTTCATGAATAGTTAACGTTGCGTTATGGTAAAGAGCTTGAGGCTATAATTACGCTCCCGGATACGGGATTGCTCGACACAACAGGTTAATGGCACCTGTTTGAACTTGTTATCAGTATAAAAGACACCTGTCCACAACCTCAAACAGTCACACTCCAAACTCCACTATGGCCAAGACCAAAGAGCTGTCAAAGGACACCATAAACAAAATTGTAGACCTGCACCAGGCTGGGAAGACTGAATCTGCAATAGGTAAGCAGCTTGGTTTGAAGAAATCAACTGTGGGAGCAATTATTAGGAAATGGAAGACATACAAGACCACTGATAATCTCCCTCGATCTGGGGCTCCACGCAAGATCTCACCGCGTGGGGTCAAAATGATCACAAAATCCCAGAACCACACGACCTAGTGAATGACCTGCAGAGAGCTGGGACCAAAGTAACAAAGCCTACCATCAGTAACACACTACGCCGCCAGGGACTCAAATCCTGCAGTGCCAGACGTGTCCCCCTGCTTAAGCCAGTACATGTCCAGGCCCGTCTGAAGTTTGCTAGAGAGCATTTGGATGATCCAGAAGAAGATTGGGAGAATGTCACATGGTCAGATGAAACCAAAATATAACTTTTTGGTAAAAACTCAACTCGTCGTGTTTGGAGGACAAAGAATGCTGAGTTGGATCCAAAGAACACCATACTTACTGTGAAGCATGGGGGTGGAAACATCATGCTTTGGGGCTGCTTTGGGACTGATCCGTGTAAAGGAAAGAATGAATGGGGCCATGTATCGTGGGAGATTTTGAGTGAAAACCTCCTTCCATCAGCAAGGGCATTGAAGATGAAACGTGGCTGGGTCTTTCAGCATGACAATGATCCCAAACACACCGCCCGGGCAACGATGGAGTGGCTTCGTAAGAAGCATTTCAAGGTCCTGGAGTGGCCTAGCCAGTCTCCAGATCTCAACCCCATAGAAAATCTTTGGAGGGAGTTGAAAGTCCGTGTTGTCCAGCAACAGCCCCAAAACATCACTGCTCTAGAGGAGATCTGCATGGAGGAATGGGCCAAAATACCAGCAACAGTGTGTGAAAACCTTGTGAAGACTTACAGAAAACGTTTGACCTCTGTCATTGCCAACAAAGGGTATATAACAAAGTATTGAGATAAACTTGTTATTGACCAAATACTTATTTTCCACCATAATTTGCAAATAAATACATAAAAAATCCTACAATGTGATTTTCTGGATTTTTTTTCTCATTTTGTCTGTCATAGTTGAAGTGTTACCTATGATGAAAATTACAGGCCTCTCTCATCTTTTTAAGTGGGAGAACTTGCACAATTGGTGGCTGACTAAATACTTTTTTGCTTCACTGTAGGTTGTTGATGGCAGGAAGCTTAGCCCAAGTGATGTACTGGGCAGTACGTACTACCGTCTATAGTGCCTTACGGTCGGATGCCAAGCAGTTGCCATACCATGCAGTGATGCAAACGGTCAAGATTGTCTCGATGGTGCAAATGCAGAACATTCTGAGGATCTGGGGACCCATGCCAAATCTTTTCAGTCTCCTGAGGGGGAAAGGCTTTGGACCATGTTAGTTTGTTGCTGACATGGACACCTAGGAACTTGCAACACTCGACCCACTCCACCACAGCCCCATCTATGTGAATAGGGACGTGTTTGGCCCTCCTTTTCCTGTAGTCCACGATAATCTTCTTGTCTTGCTCACATTGAAGAAGAGGTTGTTGTCCTGGCACCACATTGCCAGGTCTCTGACCACCTCTCTATAGGCTGTCTCATCGTTATCGGTGATCAGGACTATCACCGTTGTGTTGTCAGCAAATTGAATGATGGTGTTGGAGTCGTGTTTGGCCACACAGTCATGGGTGAACAGGGAGTACAGGAGGGGACTAAGCACACACCCCCGAGGGGCCCCGTGTTGAGAATCAGCATGACATATGTGTTGTTGCCTACCCTTACCACCTGGGGGCGGCACGTCAGAAAGTCCATGATCCTGTTGCAGAGGGAGGTGTTTAGTCCCAGGGTCCTTAGCTTAGTGATGAGCTTTGTGGGCACTATGGTGTTGAATCCTGAGCTGTAGTCTATGAACAGCATTCTCACATGGGTGTTCCTTTTGTCCAGGTGGGAAAGGGCAGTGTGGAGTGCGATTGAGATTGCGTCATCTGTTGATCTGTTGGGGCGGTATGCGAATTGGATTGGGTCTGGAGTTTCTGGGATCATGGTGTTCATGTGAGCCATGACCAGCGAGCATAAAAGGCATTTAGCCCATCTGGTAGGCTTATGTCACTGGGCAGCTTGCGGCTGGGTTTCCCTTTGTTGTCCATTATAGTTTGCAAGCCCTGCGGCAGAGCTGGTGTAGCATCAGAGCCGGTGTAGTAGGATTTAATCTTAGTCCTGTATCGACCCTTTGCCTGTTTGATGGTTCATCTAAGGGCATAGAGGGATTTCTTATAAGCGTCCGGATTAGTGTCCCGCTCCTTGAAAGCGGCAGCTCTAGCCTTTAGCTCAGTGCGGGTGTTGCCTGTAATCAATGGTTTCTGGTTGGGAGATGTACGTACGATCACTGTGGGGATGACGTTGTCGATGCACTTATTGATGAAGCCTGTGACTGAGGTGGTATACTCCTCATTGCCATTGGTTCAATCCCAGAACATATTCCAGTCTGTGCTAGCAAAATCAATCAATCAATAAAATGTATTTATAAAGCCCTTCGTACATCAGCTGATGTCACAAAGCGATGTACAGAAACCCAGCCTAAAACCCCAAACAGCAAGTAATGCAGGTGTAGAAGAGTGGTGCCTAGTAAGAACTCCCTAGAAAGGCCAAAACCTAGGAAGAAACCTAGAGAGGAACCAGGCTATGAGGGGTGGCCAGTCCTCTTCTGGCTGTGCCGGGTGGAGATTATAACAGAACATGGCCAAGATGTTCAAATGTTCATAGATGACCAGCAGGGTCAAATAATAATAATCACAGTGGTTGTAGAGGGAGCAACAGGTCAGCACCTCAGGAGTAAATGTCAGTTGGCTTTTCATAGCCGATCATTCAGAGTTTCTCTACCGCTCCTGTTGTCTCTAGAGAGTTGAAAACAGCAGGTCTGGGACAAGGTAGCTTATCCGGTGAACAGGTCAGGGTTCCATAGCCGCAGGCAGAACAGTTGAAACTGGAGCAGCAGCACAACCAGGAGGACTGGGGAGTCATCAGGCCAGGTAGTCCTGAGGCATGGTCCTAGTGCTCAGGTCCTCCTCCGAGAGAGAGAAAAAAGATAGCGAGAGAGAATTAGAGAGACACACTGTGGCCCTGTCCGGGGGTATCGTCGTAATAATAAGGCAGAACAGTTGAAACTGGAGCAGCAGCACGGCCAGGTGGACTGGGGACAGCAAGGAGTCATCATGTCAGGTAGTCCTGAGGCATGGTCCTAGGGCTTAGGTCCTCCGAGAGAGAGAAAGAAAGATGGAATTAGAGAGAGCACACTTAAATTCACACAGGACACCGAATAAGACAGGAGAAGTACTCCAGATATAACAAACTGACCCTAGCCCCCCGACACATAAACTACTGCAGCATAAATACTGGAGGCTGAGACAGGAGGGGTCAGGAGACACTGTGGCCCCATCTGAGGACACCCCCGGACAGGGCCAAACAGGCAGGATATAACCCCACCCACTTTGCCAAAGCACAGCCCCCACACCACTAGAGGGATATCTTGACCACCAACATACTATCCTGAGACAAGGCCGAGTTTAGCCCACGAAGATCTCCCCCATGGCACAACCCAAGGGGGGGGGGCGCCAACCCGGACAGGAAGATCACGTCAGTGACTCAACCCACTCAAGTGACACACCCCTCCTAGGGACGGCATGGAAAAGCACCAGTAAGCCAGTGACTCAGCCCCTGTAATAGGGTTTGAGGCAGAGAATCCCAGTGGAGAGAGGGGAACCGGCCAGGCAGAGACAGCAAGCGTGGTTTGTTGCTCTAGTGCCTTTGCGTTCACCTTCACACTCCTGGGCCAGACTACACTCAATCATAGGACCTATGATGGAGCTCTATAGGAGAAAGCCCTGCCTCCGGCTGTTTACTTAGAAATTCTAGGGACAGTAAGGAGGCCTGCGTCTTGTGACCATAGCGTAGCCTACGGCTATGGAAACCTGACCTGTTCACCGGACGTGCTACCTTGTCTCAGACCTGCTGTTTTCAACTACGACCATACATAGCAAAACAGTCCTGTAGTGTAGCATCCGCGTCATCTGACCACTTCCGTATTGAGCGAGTCACTGCTACTTCCTGCTTTAGTCTTTTCTAGTAAGCATGAATCAGGAGGATAGAGTTATGGTTAGATTTGCCAAATGGAGGGCGGAGGAGAGCTTTGTACACATCTCTGGGTGGAGTTAAGGTTGTAGAGAGTTTTTATCCTCTGGTTGCACATGTGACATGCTGATAGAAATCAGGTCAAATTTAAGTTTGCCTGCATTAAAGTCCCCGTCCACTAGGAGCACCACTTGTGGATGAGCATTTTCTTGTTTGCTTATGGCCTTATACAGCTCATTGAGTGCGGCGTAAGTGCCAGCATTGGTTTGTGGTGGTAAATAGACAGCTACGAATAATATAGATGAGAACTCTTTTGGTAGATAATGTGGTCTACAACTTATCATGAGAACGGAGCTCATCCAGTTTATTCTCCAGTGATTGCACTTTGGCCAATAGAATGGATGGTAGAGGTGGGTTACCCACTCGCCGACAAATTCTCACATGGCACCCTGATCTGTGAATGACAGGGATTTGGGCCTTGCCCGGGAGCAGCATTATATTCTTCGCGTTAGACTAAAGAAAAAAAAAGTATTTGGCCAGTTCAAGGTGTGTAATCGTTGTTCTGATATCCAGAATCTCTTTTCGGTCATAAGAGACGGTAGCATCAACAATGCGAAAAAACAAACCAAACAGCACAATTGGTTAGGAGCCCATAAAACAGCAACCATCCCCTCTGGCGCCATTCTTCAATCAAGAACGCTATGGGTGATTGGCCAACTGAAAGGACTGAAGCAATTTGGCCTTCTGTTAAAAATAAAACACACCATTTTTTTTTACCAACTTCCCCACAAACTTCCCACAGCAGACATCCCTCAACACATATCCCACAGCAGTCCAAATTCTGTTACTTTGAGTTCACATCACAGGCGAGTGGAGTGGGGACAGGCTTCTGGTGTGGGCGCACACGCACACACAGCACATCAGAGTATAGTGAGTGAGGGGGCTGCTGAGAAGTCCTGTGGTTGTGTCTCTCCTGTCAGCCTTGCAGGAGATTCATTCTCTCTCTCTCTCTCTCTCTCTCTCTCTCTCTCTCTCTCTCTCTCTCACTGTCTCTCTCTCTCTCACTGTCTCTCTCACTGTCTCTCTCTCTCTCTCTCACACACACTCACTGTCACTGTCTCTCACTCTCTCTCTCTCTCTCTCTCTCTCTCTCTCTCTCTCTCTCTCTCCCTCTCACACACACTCACTGTCACTGTCTCTCACTCTCTCTCTCTCTCTCTCTCTGGAGGTTTGCCTTGCCAGATCTGACAAAGCTATTTACCCACCTTGGATCCGTCCTCCCTTCTCGTCGTGGCAGACACCATAGCTAATGTTTTCCCTTCTGCAGGAGATCAATATGTTTGGAAGCAGACAAACAACCATCCTTTGCCATCCCGACACTACCCGTTTAGCAGAAGGCTGCTGGGAGACCTGACAGCAGATGTACACAGCAGAATCAACAACTAGCGTTAGCTAGCCATTCACCAGAGTCAACACTACACACTGTACCAGAATCAACAGTACAAATACAGGGCTGAGGAAGAATTAAAACAACCACAGAATCAACAGCTAGTGCTGACGCCACAGTCAACACAATACCAGAATCAACAGCTAGTGCTGCCACCACAGTCAACACAATACCAGAATCAACAGCGAGCAGCTAGCGCTGCCCCTACACTCATCACAGTACCAGAATAACAGCTAGGAGCTAGCGCTGCCACCACAGTCAACACAATACCAGAATCAACACAATGGCCAAGATCTACAGTACAACAGGCCAGAATCTGGTGCTAATAATCCTCCTACACAACAACATCAACAGTACAGCTAGTGGACTGTATTCAGGGCCAAGGAATCAACACACAAGCAGAATGATTAGCATTACAGCTTCACTCTGAGAAAATAAGGTGTTATATAGAACCTAAAAAGGATCTTCCGTTGTCCCCGTTTCCAAAGAGGGTTCTACCTAGAAACAAAAAGGGTTATCCCTGGAACCAAAAAGGGTTATCCTATGGGGACAGCAGAGGAACCCTTTTGGAACCCTTTTTTCTAAGAGTGTATATAGAACAGGCCACAACCAACACTAGCCAGTATCTACGTATAGGACTTCTAACAATGGACACAAAACCAGAAACAAGGCTATTATCAAACAATCAACAGGGATAAAGAATTACATACAGCCAGATAAAATCATGATACAAGCAAGAATTGAATCAAAGATGAAATCAAAACCAGTCAAAAGTCCCACCAGACCTAATAATGCCAAATGTCTTAATCCTCTGCACACAGCAGAACCAGACTAAACACACAATCTTGGCTGTGTTGTATATGTTGGGCACATTTTCATGTGTGTCTACCATTCCACGTGTCTGTGTGTGTGTGGATTTTTTTTTTTTGTGTGTGTATGTGTGTTGGGATGAGTGTCTGCATTGATATGTGTGTGTGGGTGTGTGCGTCTCTCTGTGTGTGTGTGTGTTTCTGTATGTGTGTGTCTCTGTATTTCTGTGTGTGCGTTGGTGGTGGGTGAGTGTGTTAAACGGCTCTGCTCTTTAGAGATAACAGGGAGGTGTTATCTGTGCATCAGAGGCTGTGGGTCCTGGAGGGCGAGGGAGCAGAGCGGGAAAGGGGGGTGAGTTCTCCTCACTGCTCTCTCTACATATTACAGGATTACACACGGCATCTTTAGACACGCTCTGTCTCAGCCTGTCTGTCTCAGCCTGTCTGTCTCAGCCTGTCTGTCTCAGCCTGTCTGTCTCAGCCTGTCTGTCGCCGCCTGTCTGTCTCAGCCTGTCTGTCTCAGCCTGTCTGTCTCAGCCTGTCTGTCTCAGCCTGTCTGTCGCCGCCTGTCTGTCTCAGCCTGTCTGTCTCAGCCTGTCTGTCTCAGCCTGTCTGTCTCAGCCTGTCTGTTGCCGCCTCACGGCTATATATTACGTACCGTCGTAGAATATTGGAATAGAGTTTAGAATTGAACTGAGAAGGGAACGTGCATGGGCTGCATTGTGAACCATCAGTTGCCTAATGAATGAACAAATTAAGATATTGTGTGTGTGTGTGTGTGTGTGTGTGTGTGTGTGTGTGTGTGTGTGTGTGTGTGTGTGTGTGTGTGTATGTGTGTGTGTGTGTGTGTGTGTGTGTGTGTGTGTGTGTGTGTGTGTGTGTGTGTGTAAGCATATGTGCAAGGAGCATTTGGGAATTATCTGACATGCACAATTTCAAGGATTTACAAATAAACTTGCAATGGAGATTACAGAGTTATCTATTCTAGATGCATAACATTCTAGATGCATAACATTCCAGATGCATAACATTCTAGATGCATAACATTGTATATGCCTAACATTCTAGATGCATAACATTCTAGATGCATAACATTCCAGATGCATAACATTCTAGATGCATAACATTGTATATGCCTAACATTCTAGATGCATAACATTCCAGATACAGTACATCATATTGTGTATACATAACATTGTAGATGCATAACATTCCAGATGCATAACATTGTATATGCATAATATTGCAGATGCATAACATTCCAGATACATAACATTCCAGACACATAACATTCTAGATACATTTTGAATATTTTTTATTTAACCTTTATTTAACCATGTAGGCTAGTTGAGAACAAGTTCTCAATTGCAACTGCGACCTGGCCAAGATAAAGCATAGCAATTCGACACATACAACAACACAGAGTTACACATGGAAACATAATATACATAACATTCCAGATGCATAACATTCCAGATACATAACAATCCAGATGCATAACATTCCAGATACATAACATTCCAGATACATAACATTATAGATGCATTACATTATAGATGCATAACATTCCAGATACATAACAATCCAGATACATAAGATTATAGATGCATAACATTCCAGATGCATAACATTCCAGATAACTAACAATCCAGATACATAACATTCCAGATGCATAACATTCCAGATACATAACATTCCAGATACATAACATTCCAGATACATAACATTCCAGATACATAACATTCCAGATACATAACATTATAGATGCATTACATTATAGATGCATAACATTCCAGATACATAACAATCCAGATACATAAGATTATAGATGCATAACATTCCAGATGCATAACATTCCAGATAACTAACAATCCAGATACATAACATTATAGATGCATAACATTCCAGATACATAACATTCCAGATGCATAACATTCCAGATACATAAGATTATAGATGCATAACATTCCAGATACATAACATTCCAGATGCATAACATTCCAGATACATAACATTCCAGATGCATAACATTCCAGATAACTAACAATCCAGATACATAACATTATAGATGCATAACATTCCAGATACATAACATTCCAGATACATAACATTCCAGATACATAACATTATAGATGCATAACATTCCAGATACATAACATTCCAGATGCATAACATTCCAGATACATAAGATTATAGATGCATAACATTCCAGATGCATAACATTCCAGATGCATAACATTCCAGATACATAACATTCCAGATGCATAACATTCCAGATACATAACATTCCAGATACATAACATTATAGATACATAACATTATAGATGCATTACATTATAGATGCATAACATTCCAGATACATAACATTCCAGATAAATAACAATCCAGATACATAACATTCTAGATGCATAACATTCCAGATACATAACATTCCAGATACATAACATTATAGATACATAACATTATAGATGCATTACATTCCAGATGCATAACATTCCAGATACATAACATTCCAGATACATAACATTATAGATGCATTACATTATAGATGCATAACATTCCAGATACATAAGATTATAGATGCATAACATTATAGATGCATAACATTATAGATGCATAACATTATAGATGCATAACATTATAGATGCATAACATTATAGATGCATTACATTATAGATGCATAACATTCTAGATGCATAACATTATAGATGCATAACATTCTAGATACATAACATTCCAGATGCATAACATTCCAGATACATAACATTCCAGATACATAACATTATAGATGCATTACATTATAGATGCATAACAATCCAGATACATAAGATTATAGATGCATAACATTCCAGATGCATAACATTCCAGATGCATAACATTCCAGATACATAAGATTATAGATGCATTACATTATAGATGCATAACAATCCAGATACATAAGATTATAGATGCATTACATTATAGATGCATAACAATCCAGATACATAAGATTATAGATGCATAACATTCCAGATGCATAACATTCCAGATGCATAACATTCCAGATGCATAACATTCCAGATAAATAACAATCCAGATACATAACATTCCAGATGCATAACATTCCAGATGCATAACATTCTAGATGCATAACATTGTATATGCCTAACATTCTAGATGCATAACATTCTAGATGCATAACATTCCAGATGCATAACATTCTAGATGCATAACATTCCAGATGCATAACATTCCAGATAAATAACAATCCAGATACATAACATTCTAGATACATAACATTCCAGATGCATAACATTCCAGATGCATAACATTCCAGATACATAACATTATAGATGCATTACATTCTAGATGCATAACATTCTAGATACATAACAATCCAGATACATAAGATTATAGATGCATAACATTCCAGATGCATAACATTCCAGATGCATAACATTCCAGATACATAACAATCCAGATACATAACATTCTAGATACATAACATTCCAGATGCATAACATTCCAGATGCATTACATTCTAGATGCATAACATTCTAGATGCATAACATTCCAGATACATAACATTCTAGATGCATAACATTCTAGATGCATAACATTCCAGATGCATAACATTCCAGATACATAACATTCTAGATGCATAACATTCCAGATGCATAACATTCCAGATACATAAAATTATAGATGCATAACATTCTAGATGCATAACATTCCAGATGCATAACATTCTCAATGCATAACATTCTAGATGCATAACATTCCAGATACATAACATACCAAATGCATAACATTCCAGATGCATAACATTCCAGATGCATAACATTCTAGATACACAACATTCCAGATGCATAACATTCTAGATGCATAACATTCCAGATACATAACATTCTACATGAATAACATTCCAGATACATAACATTCCAGATCCATAACATTCTAGATGCATAACATTCCAGATGAATAAAATTCGAAATGCATAACATTCTAGGTGCATAGCATTCCAGATATATAACATTGTATATGCATAACATTGAAGATAAATAACATTCCAGATACATAATATAACAGATGAATAACATTCTACATGCATAACATTCCACATGCATAAAATTCTAAATGCATAATATTGTAGATGCATAGCATTCCAGATATATAACATTGTATATGCATAACATTGAAGATAAATAACATTCCAGATACATAATATAACAGATGCATAACATTCAAGATGCCTAACATTGTATATGCATAACATTCTAGATGCACAACATTCCAGATGCATAACATTATCGATACATAACATTGTAGATGCATAACAATCTGGATGCATAACATTATATATGTATAATATTCTAGAAGCCTAACATTCTAGAAGCATAACATTCTAGATGCATAACATTCCAGATGCATAACATTCCAGATGCATAACATTCTAGATGCATAATATTCTAGATGCATAACATTCCGGATTCATAACATTGTATATGCATAACAATCCAGAATCATAACATTCCAGATGCGTAACATTCCAGATACATAACACTCCAGATGCATAACATTGTATATGCATAACATCCCAGATGCATAACATTCTAGATGCATAACATTCCAGATGTTTAACGATCTAGATGCACAACATTCCAGATGCATGACATTCTAGATGCATAACATTGTAGATGCATAACAATCTGTATGCATAACATTATATATGTATAACATTCTAGAAGCCTAACATTCTAGAAGCATAACAGTCTAGATACATAACATTCCAGATGCATAACATTGTATATGCATAAGATCTCAGACGCATAACATTCTAGATGCATAACATTTCAGATGTTTAACAATCTAGATGCATAACATTCCAGATGCATAACATTATATATGCATAATGTTGCATATGCATACCATTCTACATGCATAACATTGTATATGCATAACATTCTAGAAGCATAACATTCCAGATGCATAACATTATATATGCATAATGTTGCATATGCATACCATTCTAGATGCTTAACATTGTATATGGCCAAAACAACATACATGAACTCAAGTCCTTCTGTTCACCTGATTTAGAATTCCTCACAATCAAATGTCGACCGCATTATCTACCAAGGGAATTCGCTTCGATTATAATCACAGCCGTATATATTCCCCCCCAAGCAGAAAACATTGATGGCTCTGAACGAACTTTATTTGACTCTTTGCAAACTGGAATCCATATATCCTGTGGCTGCATTCATTGTAGCTGGGGATTTTAACAAGGCTAATCTGAAAACCCGACTCCCTAAATTGTATCAGCATATCGATTGCGCAACCAGGGCTGGAAAAACCTTGGATCATTGCTATTCTAACTTCCGCGACGCATATAAGTCCCTGCCCCGCTCTCCTTTCGGAAAAGCTGACCACGACTCCATTTTGTTGATCCCTGCCTACAGACAGAAACTAAAACAAGAAGCTCCCGCACTGAGGTCTGTTCAACGCTGGTCCGACCAATCTGATTCCACACTCCAAGACTGCTTCCATCACGTGGACTGGGATATGTTTCATATTGCATCAAACAAACATTGACGAATACGCTGATTCGGTCAGCGAGTTCATTAGAACGTGCGTTGAAGATGTCGTTCCCATAGCAACGATTAAAACATTCCCAAACCAGAAACCGTGGATTAATGGCAGCATTCATGTGAAACTGAAAGCGCGAACCACTGCTTTTAATCAGGGCAAGGTGACCGGAAACATGACCGAATACAAACAGTGTAGCTATTCCCTCCGCAAGGCAATCAAACAAGCTAAGCGTCAGTATAGAGACAAAGTAGAATCTCAATTCAACGGCTCAGACACAAGAGGTATGTGGCAGGGTCTACAGTCAATCACGGATTACAAAAAGAAAACCAGCCCCGTCACGGACCAGGATGTCTTGCTCCCAGGCAGACTAAATAACTTTTTTGCCCGCTTTGAGGACAATACAGTGCCACTGACACGGCCTGCAACCAAAACATGCGGACTCTTCTTCACTGCAGCCGACGTGAGGAAAACATTTAAACGTGTTAACCCTCGCAAGGCTGCAGGCCCAGACGGCATCCCCAGCCGCGCCCTCAGAGCATGCGCAGACCAGCTGGCTTGTGTGTTTACGGACATATTCAATCAATCCCTATCCCAGTCTGTTGTTCCCACATGCTTCAAGAGGGCCACCATTGTTCCTGTTCCCAAGAAAACTAAGGTAACTGAGCTAAACGACTACCGCCCCGTAGCACTCACTTCCGTCATCATGAAGTGCTTTGAGAGACCATATCATCTCCACCCTACCTGACACCCTAGACCCACTCCAATTTGCTTACCGCCCAAATAGGTCCACAGACGATGCAATCTCAACCACACTGCACACTGCCCTAACCCATCTGGACAAGAGGAATACCTATGTGAGAATGCTGTTCATCGACTACAGCTCGGCATTTAACACCATAGTGCCCTCCAAGCTCGTCATCAAGCTCGAGACCCTGGGTCTCGACCCCGCCCTGTGCAACTGGGTACTGGACTTCCTGGCGGGCCGCCCCCCGGTGGTGAGGGTAGGCAACAACATCTCCACCCCGCTGATCCTCAACACTGGGGCCCCACAAGGGTGCGTTCTGAGCCCTCTCCTGTACTCCCTGTTCACCCACGACTGTGTGGCCACGCACGCCTCCAACTCAATCATCAAGTTTGCGGATGACACAACAGTGGTAGGCTTGATTACCAACAACGACGAGACGGCCTACAGGGAGGAGGTGAGGGCCCTCGGAGTGTGGTGTCAGGAAAATAACCTCACACTCAACGTCAACTAAACTAAGGAGATGTTTGTGGACTTCAGGAAACAGCAGAGGGAACACCCCCCTATCCACATTGATGGAACAGTAGTGGAGAGGGTAGTAAGTTTTAAGTTCCTCGGCGTACACATCACAGACAAACTGAATTGGTCCACCCACACAGACAGCATCGTGAAGAAGGCGCAGCAGCGCCTCTTCAACCGCAGGAGGCTGAAGAAATTTGGCTTGTCACCAAAAGCACTCACAAACTTCTACAGATGCACAATCGAATCACCGCCTGGTACGGCAACTGCTCCGCCCACAACCGTAAGGCTCTCCAGAGGGTAGTGAGGTCTGCACAACGCATCACCGGGGGCAAACTACCTGCCCTCCAGGACACCTACACCACCCGATGTCACAGGAAGGTCATAAAGATCATCAAGGACAACAACCACCCGAGCCACTGCCTGTTCACCCCGCTATCATCCAGAAGGCGAGGTCAGTACAGGTGCATCAAAGCTGGGACCGAGAGACTGAAAAACAGCTTCTATCTCAAGGCCATCAGACTGTTAAACAGCCACCACTAACATTGAGTGGCTGCTGCCAACACACTGACTCAACTCCAGCCACTTTAATAATGGGAATTGATGGGAAATGATGTAAAATATATCACTAGCCACTTTAAACAATGCTACCTAATATAATGTTTACATACCCTACATTATTCATCTCATATGTATACGTATATACTGTACTCTATATCATCTACTGCATCTTTATGTAATACATGTATCACTAGCCACTTTAACTATGCCACTTTGTTTACATACTCATCTCATATGTATATACTGCACTCAATACCATCTACTGTATCTTGCCTATGCTGCTCTGTACCATCACTCATTCATATATCTTTATGTACATATTCTTTATCCCCTTACACTTGTGTCTATAAGGTAGTAGTTTTGGAATTGTTAGCTAGATTACTTGTTGGTTATTACTGCATTGTCGGAACTAGAAGCACAAGCATTTCGCTACACTCGCATTAACATCTGCTAACCATGTGTATGTGACAAATAAAATGTTATTGATTTGATTTGATTTCTAGAATCATAACATTCCAGATGCATAACATTCTAGATGCATAACATTCTAGATGCATAACATTCTAGATGCATAACATTCCAGATGCATAATATTCTAGATGCATAACATCGGGGATTCATAACATTGTATATGCATAACAATCCAGAATCATAACATTCCAGATGCATAACACTCCAGATGCATAACATTCCAGATGCATAACACTCCAGATGCATAACACTCCAGATGCATAACATCCCAGACGCATAACACTCCAGATGCATAACATTGTATATGCATAACATCCCAGACGCATAACATTCTAGATGCATAACATTCCAGATGTTTAACAATCTAGATGCATAACATTAAAAATGTTTAACAATCTAGATGCATAACATTCCAGATGCATAATATTCTAGATGCATAACATCGGGGATTCATAACATTGTATATGCATAACAATCCAGAATCATAACATTCCAGATGCATAACACTCCAGATGCATAACATCCCAGACGCATAACACTCCAGATGCATAACATTGTATATGCATAACATCCCAGACGCATAACATTCTAGATGCATAACATTCCAGATGTTTAACAATCTAGATGCATAACATTAAAAATGTTTAACAATCTAGATGCATAACATTCCAGATGCATAATATTCTAGATGCATAACATCGGGGATTCATAACATTGTATATGCATAACAATCCAGAATCATAACATTCCAGATGCATAACACTCCAGATGCGTAACATTCTAGATACATAACACTTCAGATGTATAACATTGTATATGCATAACATCCCAGACGCATAACATTCTAGATGCATAACATTCCAGATGTTTAACAATCTAGATGCACAACTTTCCAGATGTTTAACAATCTAGATGCATAATATTCTAGATGCATAACATTCCGGATTCATAACATTGTATATGCATAACATTCTAGATGCATAACATTCTAGATGCATAACATTCTAGATGCATAACATTCCAGATGTTTAACAATCTAGATGCATAACATTCTAGATGCATAACATTCCGGATTCATAACATTGTATATGCATAACAATCCAGAATCATAACATTCCAGATGCATAACACTCCAGATGCATAACATTGTATATGCATAACATTCCGGATTCATAACATTGTATATGCATAACAATCCAGAATCATAACATTCCAGATGCATAACACTCCAGATGCATAACATTCCAGATACATAACATTCCAGATGCATAACATTCTAGATGCATAATATTCTAGATACATAACACTCCAGATGCATAACATTGTATATGCATAACAATCCAGATGCATAACATTCTAGATGCATAACACTCCAGATGCATAACATTGTATATGCATAACAATCCAGATGCATAACATTCTAGATGCATAACACTCCAGATGCATAACATTGTATATGCATAACACTCCAGATGCATAACACTCCAGATGAGTAACATTCTAGATGCATAACACTCCAGATGCATAACATTCCAGATGCATAACACTCCAGATGCATAACATTCCAGATGCATAACACTCCAGATGCGTAACATTCCAGATGCATAACACTCCAGATGCATAACATTCCAGATGCATAACACTCCAGATGCGTAACATTCCAGATGCATAACACTCCAGATGCGTAACATTCCAGATGCATAACACTCCAGATGCATAACACTCCAGATGCGTAACATTCCAGATGCATAACACTCCAGATGCGTAACATTCCAGATGCATAACACTCCAGATGCATAACATTCCAGATGCATAACACTCCAGATGCATAACATTCCAGATGCATAACATTCCAGATGCATAACACTCCAGATGCATAACATTCCAGATACATAACATTATAGATGCGTAACATTCCAGATGCATAACACTCCAGATGCGTAACATTCCAGATGCGCAACATTCTAGATGCATAACACTCCAGATGCGTAACATTCCAGATGCATAACACTCCAGATGCATAACATTCCAGATGCATAACACTCCAGATGCGTAACATTCCAGATGCATAACACTCCAGATGCGTAACATTCCAGATGCATAACACTCCAGATGCATAACACTCCAGATGCGTAACATTCCAGATGCATAACACTCCAGATGCGTAACATTCCAGATGCATAACACTCCAGATGCATAACATTCCAGATGCATAACACTCCAGATGCATAACATTCCAGATGCATAACATTCCAGATGCATAACACTCCAGATGCATAACATTCCAGATGCATAACATTCCAGATGCATAACACTCCAGATGCATAACATTCCAGATGCATAACACTCCAGATGCGTAACATTCCAGATGCATAACACTCCAGATGCGTAACATTCCAGATGCATAACACTCCAGATGCATAACATTCCAGATACATAACACTCCAGATGCATAACATTCCAGATGCATAACACTCCAGATGCGTAACACTCCAGATGCATAACACTCCAGATGCATAACACTCCAGATGCATAACACTCCAGATGCATAACACTCCAGATGCGTAACATTCCAGATACATAACACTCCAGATGCATAACACTCCAGATGCATAACACTCCAGATGCATAACACTCCAGATGCATAACACTCCAGATGCGTAACATTCCAGATGCATAACACTCCAGATGCGTAACATTCCAGATACATAACACTCCAGATGCATAACATTCCAGATGCGTAACATTCCAGATGCATAACACTCCAGATGCATAACATTCCAGATGCATAACACTCCAGATGCATAACATTCCAGATGCATAACATTCCAGATGCATAACACTCCAGATGCATAACATTCCAGATACATAACATTATAGATGCGTAACATTCCAGATGCATAACACTCCAGATGCGTAACATTCCAGATGCGCAACATTCTAGATGCATAACACTCCAGATGCGTAACATTCCAGATGCATAACACTCCAGATGCGTAACATTCCAGATGCATAACACTCCAGATGCGTAACATTCCAGATGCATAACACTCCAGATGCGTAACATTCCAGATGCATAACACTCCAGATGCATAACATTCCAGATGCATAACACTCCAGATGCATAACATTCCAGATGCATAACATTCCAGATGCATAACACTCCAGATGCATAACATTCCAGATGCATAACATTCCAGATGCATAACACTCCAGATGCATAACATTCCAGATGCATAACACTCCAGATGCGTAACATTCCAGATGCATAACACTCCAGATGCGTAACATTCCAGATGCATAACACTCCAGATGCATAACATTCCAGATACATAACACTCCAGATGCATAACATTCCAGATGCATAACACTCCAGATGCGTAACACTCCAGATGCATAACACTCCAGATGCATAACACTCCAGATGCATAACACTCCAGATGCATAACACTCCAGATGCGTAACATTCCAGATACATAACACTCCAGATGCATAACACTCCAGATGCATAACACTCCAGATGCATAACACTCCAGATGCATAACACTCCAGATGCGTAACATTCCAGATGCATAACACTCCAGATGCGTAACATTCCAGATACATAACACTCCAGATGCATAACATTCCAGATGCGTAACATTCCAGATACATAACATTCCAGATGCATAACATTCCAGATGCGTAACACTCCAGATGCGTAACATTCCAGATACATAACACTCCAGATGCATAACATTCCAGATGCGTAACATTCCAGATACATAACATTCCAGATGCATAACACTCCAGATGCATAACATTCCAGATACATAACACTCCAGATACATAACACTCCAGATACATAACATTCCAGATGCGTAACATTCCAGATACATAACACTCCAGATGCATAACATTGTATATGCATAACATCCCAGATGCGTAACATTCCAGATACATAACACTCCAGATGCATAACATTGTATATGCATAACATCCCAGATGCATAACATTCTAGATGCATAACATTCCAGATGTTTAACGATCTAGATGCATAACATTCCAGATGCATAATATTCTAGATGCATAACATCGGGGATTCATAACATTGTATATGCATAACAATCCAGAATCATAACATTCTAGATGCATAACATTCCAGATGTTTAACAATCTAGAAGCATAACATTCCAGATGTCTAACGATCTAGATGCGTAACATTCCAGATGTTTACCATTGTAGATGCATAACATTCCAGATGTTTAACAATCTAGATGCATAACATACCAGATGCATAACATTGTTTATGCATAATATTCTAGAAGCATAACATTCCAGATGCATAACATTGTATATGCATAACATTCCAGATGCATAACTTTATAGATGCATAACATTGTATATGCATAACATTCCAGATGTATAACATTCTAGATGCATAACATTCTAGGTGCATAACATTCTAGAAGCATAACATTCTAGATGTATAACATTGTATATGCATAACGTTGCATGTGCATACCATTCTAGATGCATAACATTGTAGATGCATAACATTCTAGGTGCATAACATTCTAGAAGCATAACATTCTAGATGTATAACATTGTATGTGCATAACGTTGCATGTGCATACCATTCTAGATGCACAACATTGTAGATGCATAATATTTCAGATACATAACATTGTAGATGCATAACATTCTAGAATCATAACATTCCAGATGCATAACATTCTAGATGCAAAACTTGTTATATGCTTAACATTCTAGATGCATAACATTCCAGATGCATAACATTGTAGATGCATAACATTGTAAATGCATAAAATTCCATATGCACAACATTCCAGATGCATAACATTGTATAAGCACAACATTCCAGATGCATAACATTGTATAAGCACAACATTCCAGATGAATAACATTCTAGATGCATAACATTCCACATGCATAACATGGTATATGCTTAACATTCCAAATGCATAACGTTGTATATGCATAACATTATATATGCGTAATATTCTAGAAGCATAACATTGTATAAGCACAACATTCAGGATGCATAACATTGTAGATGCATAACATTCCAGATGCATAACATTGTATATGCATAACATTCCAGATGCTTAACATTCCAGATGCATAATCTTCTAGAAGCATAACATTGTATATGCATAACATTCCAGATGCTTAACATTCTAGAAGCATAACATTCCAGATGCTTAACATTCTAGAAGCATAACATTGTATATGCATAACATTCTAGAAGCATAACATTATAGATGCTTAACATTGTATATGCATAACATTCCAGATGCTTAACATTCTAGAAGCATAACATTGTATATGCATAACATTGTATATGCATAACATTGTATATGCATAACATTCTAGAAGCATAACATTATAGATGCTTAACATTGTATATGCATAACATTCTAGAAGCATAACATTCTAGAAGCATAACATTATACATGCATAACATTCTAGAAGAATAACATTATAGATGGTTAACATTGTATATGCATAACATTCTAGAAGCATAACATTCTAGATGCTTAACATTCTAGATGCTTAACATTGTATATGCATAACATTCTAGAAGCTTAACATTCTAGATGCTTAACATTCTAGATGCTTAACATTGTATATGCATAACATTCTAGAAGCATAACATTCTAGATGCTTAACATTGTATATGCATAACATTCTAGAAGCATAACATTCTAGATGCTTAACATGTGTATCAGATGATGTTTTATGCTTTGTTCAGCTTGGAGCCTGGCCTCTGGATCTGATGGGGAACAGGAGCGCAGTGTGTGGCAGAGGGGTCTGTCCTCCCTCCTTCCCTTCCCTCCATCCCTCCCTTCCTCCTTCTCTTCCCTCCATCCCTCCCTTTTTTGTAGATGCAAAGCAGCACCAGAAAGTGAGATAATGATTTCTCCACAGCTGCTTAGAGGAGAGGAGGACGAGAGGAAGAAAGCCATGGCAAGAGGAGTGAGCTGGAGAGGAGAGAGTGAAAGAAAGAGGTGACTTTCTCCTTTGGCGGACCAGGGTCTTTGAAGTTTGGTGCGAGATGGGGTCTGGAGTCTTGGAGTTGGATAGGGGGTGATGAAAAAAGCAAGGGAAGATCGTGTTAACGAGATGGCCTCTAAAGATGAATTAAATGGTGGGAGAAAAGAAACAGGATCAGAGCTAGCCCTACTTATAGACTCCTCACAGACTGCCTCTTTTCAGCACACCTCCCTCACTTCACCCGCGATCGGCTCAAAAGAACCAATTCCGGGGATAAGCTTTCTAAAGGGGACTTGGAGTGTGTGTGTGTGTGTGTCTCTGATTATGTGTGTGTGTGTGTGTGTGTAAATGTGTGTGTGGGAGGGTCACTGGTCCTATAGATGCACACCGCAGCCCTTCAATGAAGAGGTCAGAAGTGGCGAGGGATTACAACGTGGTCCTAAGCCCCCCGGATCCCCCTGTTTTCACTCCTCTATCCCTGTTTGTTGTTTTGTGGCGGAGCAGACGAGAGGGAAGAAAAGGCGACGGTGGGGGAATTAGTGTAAAGCTCAGGAGATGAATGGGCGTCTCATTCGCACCTCTTGTTGGCTGTTTCTCAGCTCACCAAAACAGCCCTCCCATTCCTAGTCCCTGTAAAAGCGCGTTAGGCTTGTTCTGTATGAGGACAAAAGGAGACTCCCCTCCTGGCTTTTCATGCTCCCGCCGGAGCAACAAGAGGATTTGGCCCCGCGGAGCTGCAGTCCTGAGCCACCGCCTCTTTGATTAGACTTTGAGCAGGAGAAAGAGAGGAAGATTAATCAAGTGATTCCATTCTCTCAATACCACCCCTCTACCTCTCTCTCTCTCAATACCACCCCTCTACCTCTCTCTCTCACACACTCCCTCTACCTCTTTCTCTCTCACACTCCCTCTACCTCTCTCTCTCTCACACTCCCTCTACCTCTCTCTCTCTCAATACCACCCCTCTACCTCTCTCTCTCTCTCTCACACTCCCTCTACCTCTCTCTCTCTCACACTCCCTCTACCTCTCTCTCTCTCACACTCCCTCTACCTCTCTCTATCTCACACTCCCTCTACCTCTCTCTCTCTCACACTCCCTCAACCTCTCTCTCTCTCACACTCCCTCTACCTCTCTCTCTCTCACACTCCCTCTACCTCTCTCTCTCTCACACTCCCTCTACCTCTCTCTCTCTCAATACCACCCCTCTACCTCTCTCTCTCTCTCTCACACTCCCTCTACCTCTCTCTCTCTCACACTCCCTCTACCTCTCTCTCTCTCACACTCCCTCTACCTCTCTCTATCTCACACTCCCTCTACCTCTCTCTCTCTCACACTCCCTCAACCTCTCTCTCTCTCACACTCCCTCTACCTCTCTCTCTCTCACACTCCCTCTACCTCTCTCTCTCTCATACTCCCTCTACCTCTCTCTCTCTCACACTCCCTCTCTCTCACACTCCCTCTACCTCTCTCTCACACTCCCTCTACCTCTCTCTCTCTCACACTCCCTCTACCTCTCTCTCTCTCACACTCCCTCTACCTCTCTCTCTCTCTCACACTCCCTCTACCCCTCTCTCTGTCTCTCACACTCCCTCTACCTCTCTCTCACACTCCCTCTACCTCTCTCTCTCTCACACTCCCTCTACCTCTCCCTCTCTCACACTCCCTCTACCTCTCTCTCTCTCACACTTCCTCTACCTCTCTCTCTCTCACACTCCCTCTAACTCTCTCTCTCACACTCCCTCTGTCTCTCTCTCTCTCTATCACACTCCCTCTACCCCTCTCTCTCTCACACTCCCCCTGTCTCTCTCTCTCTCACACTCCCCCTGTGTCTCTCTCTCACACTCCCTCTACCTGTCTCTCTCTCACACTCCCCCTGTCTCTCTCTCTCTCTCACACTCCCTCTGTCTCTCTCTCTCTCACAATCCCTCTACCTCTCTCTCTCTCACACTCCCTCTGTCTCTCTCTCTCACACACTCCCTCTACCTCTCTCTCTCTCACACTCCCTCTGTCTCTCTCTCTCGCTCTCTCTCTCTCTCTCACTCCCTCTACCTCTCTCTCTCTCTCACACTCCCTCTACCTCTCTCTCTCTCACACACTCCCTCTACCTCTCTCTCTCTCTCACCCCCCCTGTCTCTCTCTCTCACACTCCCTCTACCTCTCTCTCTCACACTCCCTCTACCTCTCTCTCTCTCACACTCCCTCTACCTCTCTCTCTCTCACACTCCCCCTGTCTCTCTCTCTCACACTCCCTCTACCTCTCTCTCTCTCACACTCCCTCTACCTCTCTATCTCACACTCCCTCTACCTCTCTCTCTCTCTCTCACACACTCCCCCTGTCTCTATCTCTCTCTCACACACTCCCCCTGTCTCTCTCTCTCACACTCCCTCTACCTCTCTCTCTCTCACACTCCCTCTACCTCTCTCTCTCTCTCACACTCCCTCTACCTCTCTCTCTCTCTCACACTCCCTCTACCTCTCTCTCTCTCACACACTCCCTCTGTCTCTCTCTCTCTCACACTCCCCCTACCTCTCTCTCTCTCACACTCCCCTGTCTCTCTCTCTCTCACACTCACCCTGTCTCTCTCTCTCACACTCCCTCTACCTCTCTCTCTCTCTCACACTCCCCCTGTCTCTCTCTCTCTCTCTCACACACTCCCTCTGTCTCTCTCTCTCTCTCTCACTCCCTCTACCTCTCTCTCTCTCACACTCCCCCTGTCTCTCTCTCTCACACACTCCCTCTACCTCTCTCTCTCTCACACTCCCTCTGTCTCTCTCTCTCTCTCACTCCCTCTACCTCTCTCTCTCTTTCCTTCCCTCTACCTCTCTCTCTCTCTCTCTCACTCACTCCCTCCACCTCTCTCTCTCTCACTCCCTCTGTCTCTCTCTCTCTCTCTTTCCCTCTACCTCTCTCTCTCTCACACTCCCTCTACCTCTCTCTCTCTCACACTCCCTCTGTCAATTCAATTCAATTCAATTCAAGGGCTTTATTGGCATGGGAAACATGTGTTAACATTGCCAAAACAAGTGAGGTAGATAATATATAAGGTGAATATATAAAGTGAAATAAACAATACAAATTAAGAGTAAACATTACACATACAGAAGTTTCAAAACAATAAAGACATTACAAATGTCATATTATATATATATACAGTGTTTTAACAATGTACAAATGGTTAAAGGACACAAGATAATATAAATAAGCACAAATATGGGTTGTATTTACAATGGTGTGTGTTCTTCACTGGTTGCCCTTTTCTCGTGGCAACAGGTCACAAATCTTGCTGCTGTGATGGCACACTGTGGTATTCCACCCAGTAAATGCGGGAGTTCATCAAAATTGGATTTGTTTTCGAATTCTTTGTGGATCTGTGTAATCTGAGGGAAATATGTCTCTCTAATATGGTCATACATTGGGCAGGAGGTTAGGAAGTGCAGCTCAGTTTCCACCTAATTTTGTGGGCAGTGAGCACATAGCCTGTCTTCTCTTGAGAGCCATGTCTGCCTACGGCGGCCTTTCTCAATAGCAAGGCTATGCTCACTGAGTCTGTACACAGTCAAAGCTTTCCTTAATTTTGGGTCAGTCACAGTGGTCAGGTATTCTGCCGCTGTGTACTCTCTGTGTAGGGCCAAATAGCATTCTAGTTTGCTCTGTTTTTTTGTTAATTCTTTCCAATGTGTCAAGTAATTATCTTTTTGTTTTCTCATGATTTGGTTGGGTCTAATTGTGCTGCTGTCCTGGGGCTCTGTAGGGTGTGTTTGTGTTTGTGAACAGAGCCCCAGGACCAGCTTGCTTAGGGGACTCTTCTCCAGGTTCATCTCTCTGTAGGTGATGGCTTTGTTATGGAAGGTTTGGGAATCGCTTCCTTTTAGGTGGTTGTAGAATTTAACGGCTCTTTTCTGGATTTTGATGATTAGTGGGTATCGGCCTAATTCTGCTCTGCATGCATTATTTGGTGTTCTACATTGTACACTGAGGATATTTTTGCAGAATTCTGCGTGCAGAGTCTCAATTTGGTGTTTGTCCCATTTTGTGAAGTCTTGGTTGGTGAGCGGACCCCAGACCTCACAACCATAAAGGGCAATGGGCTCTATGACTGATTCAAGTATTTTTAGCCAAATCCTAATTGGTATGTTGAAATGTATGTTTATTTAGTTCCTTTTGAGGGCATAGAATGCCCTTCTTGCCTTGTCTCTCAGATCGTTCACAGCTTTGTGGAAGTTACCTGTGGTGCTGATGTTTAGGCCAAGGTATGTATAGTTTTTTGTGTGCTCAAGGGCAACAGTGTCTAGATGGAATTTGTATTTGTGGTCCTGGTGACTGTCTCTCTCTCTCTCACACTCCCTCTGTCTCTCTCTCTCTCACACTCCCTCTACCTCTCTCTCTCTCACATTCCATCTGTCTCTCTCTCTCTCACACTCCCTCTACCTCTCTCTCTCTCACACTCCCTCTGTCTCTCTCTCTCTTTCCTTCCCTCTATTTATCTGTCTCTATCTCTCTCACACTCCCTCTGTCTCTCTCTCTCTCTCACAGTCCCTCTGTCTCTCTGTCTCTCTCTCTCTCTTTCCTTCCCTCTATTTCTCTGTCTCTATCTCTCTCACACTCCCTCTGTCTCTCTCTCTCTCACACTCCCTCTGTCTCTCTCTCTCTCACACTCCCTCTGTCTCTCTCTCACACTCCCTCTGTCTCTCTCTCTCTCTCACACTCCCTCTGTCTCTCTCTCTCTCTCTCACACACACTCCCTCTGTCTCTCTCTCACACTCCCTCTGTCTCTCTCTCTCTCTCACACACTCCCTCTGTCTCTCTCACACACTCCCTCTGTCTCTCTCTCTCTCACACTCCCTCTGTGTCTCTCTCTCTCACACTCCCTCTGTCTCTCTGTCTCTCTCTCTCTTTCATTCCCTCTATTTCTCTGTCTCTCTCTCACACTCCCTCTGTCTCTCTCTCTCTCTCTCTTTCCTTCCCTCTACCTCTCTCTCTCTCACACTCCCTCTGTCTCTCTCTCTCTCACAGTCCCTCTGTCTCTCTCTCTCTCTCTTTCCTTCCCTCTACCTCTCTCTCTCTCACACTCCCTCTGTCTCTCTCTCTCTCTCTCACACTCCCTCTGTCTCTCTCTCTCTCTCTCTTTCCTTCCCTCTATTTCTCTGTCTCTATCTTCATCTCTCTGACACCACACTCTCTCTGTCCTTTGACGTGACAAGCAGGTTGACGGTTCAGTTCATGCCCCTGCCCCTGTTAAAACTGTAGTATAAGAGAGCCTATACGACACACACTTAAGGCCAGCGTTACACATAAAAACACTACCTTTGAACTGACTACAGTACAGTGTCATAAGTGCAATCTGTTCACATCCCACATTAATCATCATAGACTCTCCAACAGTCTGATTAGATGCATCTGAAGCAGTAAACTATCTTTGTCTTATCAGATGCTGAGCTTCATGTCTGTAACTGGGGTTTTCAGAGAGTAGGCTGATTGATGGTAAAATACAGAGAGATGATAAAAGATGAGAAGAGAGAGAGAATAGAGAGGGAGAAGAGAGAGAAGAACGAGGGGATATAATAGAGAGAAAAGTAAGAGAGAATAGAGAGAAAATAGAGAAAGAAGAGAGAGGGGATAGAGAAAATAGAGAGAGAATGGAGAGGGAGAAGAGATAGATAGAATTAATAGAGAGAATAAAGAGAGAATAGAGAAGAGAGAAAAGAGATAATGAAGAGAGAATAGAGAGAGAGAGAAGAGAGAATAGAGAAGGGAGAGAAGAGAGAGAAGAGAGAAGAGAGAGAAGAGAGAAGAGTGAGAGAAGAGAGAATAGAGAGTAAAGGGAAGAGAGAATAGAGAGAGAATAGAAAGAGAGAAGAGAGAGAAGAGAGAGGGAGGAGAGAGAAGAGAGAGAGAGAAGAGAGAGAATAGAGAGAGGAGAGAGAGAAAAGAGAGAGAAGAGAGAGAATAGAGAGATAATAGAGAGAGAGAAGATAGATAATAGAGAGAGAGATTAGAGAGAGAGGAGAGAATAGAAAGAGAGAAGAGAGAGGATAGAGAGAGAAGAGAGAGAGAGAAGAGAGAGAATAGAGAGAGAAGAGAGAGAGAAGAGAGAGAATAGAGAGAGAATAGAGAGATAGATTAGAGAGAGGATAGAATAGAAAGAGAGAAGAGAGAGAATAGAGAGAGAGTAGAGAGAGAGGAGAGAATAGAAAGAGAGAAGAGAGAGAAGAGAGAGAATACCGAGAGAGAGAAAGAGGGAATAGAGAGAGAGAATAGATAGAGAATAGAGAAGAGAGAGAACATAGAGAGAACAGAGAGAATAGGAGCGAGAGAAGAGATAGAACAGAGAGAGAACAGAAAGAATAGAGAGAGAGAAGAGAGAGAACAGAGAGAGAACAGAAATAATAGAGAGAGAGAAAAGAGAGAACAGAGAGAGAATAGAGAGAGAATGGAGAGGGAGAAGAAAGAGAACAGAGAGGCAAGAAAGGGAACGGAAGATTGAGAGATAAACAAAAAAAGGAGGCGTGGCTTGCAGCAATAAATCAAGTTCCAGACTAATCTATTTAGCATGCTCTCACCATTATCCTGTCAGTGAAACAGCTAATTAATTAACTGATTCGACAATGAAGAGGTTTTGAATGAGCCCATTTAGGTAATTACTACAGAGGAGCCGATCAGGCCAGTCATTTACTA
The DNA here is from genome assembly GCF_013265735.2 of Oncorhynchus mykiss. Taxonomy (NCBI): domain Eukaryota; kingdom Metazoa; phylum Chordata; class Actinopteri; order Salmoniformes; family Salmonidae; genus Oncorhynchus; species Oncorhynchus mykiss. The sequence goes on along the minus strand of NC_048576.1, from coordinate 16,229,218 downwards.
GAGACTGAGAGGTCCACCGTCGACAGCTGCCCTTCACTATCCCCCAAAGCTTTTAGACAGTCAAAATATTCACATTTTACTGACAAAATCATGCAGCCTCCCTCGCTTTCATTTCCTCTGGGTCTGTGTTTGTGTAGGTGTGTAGGTGTGTATGTGTGTAGTTGTATAGGTGTATGTGTGTAGGTGTGTAGGTGTATGTGTGTAGGTGTGTAGGTGTGTAAGTGTATATGTGTAGGTATAGGTGTGTATGTGAGTAGGTGTAAGTGTGTATGTGTGTATGTGTGTAGGTGTAGGTGTGTAGGTGTGTGTGTGTATGCGTGTAGGTGTGTACAGTAGCTGTGTAGGTGTGTAGGTGTATGTGTGTTTTGTGTAGGTGTAAAGCTGTGTAGGTGTATGTGTGTAGGTGTGTAGGCTATCCTACTCTTGGCTGGGATTCAGCCCACTTTACAGTCTTCTAGTTATCTGGGATGGTAAACATTTTAATTACATGGTAAGGACCTTTATAGTCATTATTTAGTTTCTTGGGGATTCATTAAAAAAAAGCACTTCTAAGCTACCAGGTTAAAAGTGATTGGGTTCAGTACTTTGCAGTTAGGAAATGGCTTCTAAAACAGGACTGTTCAATAAAACAGGACATCAGATGTAATTGTAGTAACCTAATAGTCAAGGTAAAGCAATATTACAACTATGCACTGCTTCACAACACCACTCTTCAACTGGGCAACATTTAATGTTCTGCCTTTTTCAAACACTATCAAGTAACCTTTATTTAACTAGGCAAGTCAGTTAAGAACAAATTCTTATTTACAATGATGGCCTACACCGGCCGAACCCAGATGACGCTGGGTCAATTGTGCACCACCCTATGGGACTCCCAATAATGGCCGGTTGTGATACAGCCTGGATTCGAACCAGGGTGTCTGTAGTGACACTTCTAGCACTGAGATGCAGTGCCTTAGACCTCTGACCTCTGACCTCTCAGGAGCCTATTAACAACATGTTCTTTCAAAAGAGTTTATGTTTCTGAGAATGATTGACAAGGTAAAGAGAAAAGACAATTCCAGCTCACTGTTTTAGGTTAAAAATAGCAACGTGCATACTACTGTAGATGGCTTTAGAGTGCTATACATCAGGTAATTCATTGATATATCACAGAGCATGTGTGTGGTGAGAAAGAGGAAGCTCCCCAAGTGGCACACAGTACCCCCCCAAACACACCACACACAGTACCCCCCCAAGCACACCACACACAGTACCCCCCCAAAAACACCACACACAGTACCTCACCCCCAAAACACACCACATACAGGACCCACAAACACACCACACACTGTACCCTCCCCAAAACACACCACACACAGTACCCCCCCAAACACACCACACACAGTACCCCCCCAAACACACCACACACAGTACCCCACCCCAAAACACACCACACACAGTACCCCACCCCAAAACACACCACTAACAGTATCCCCCCAAAACACACCACACACAGTACCCCCCCAAAACACACCACACACAGTACCCCCCCAAAACACACCACACACAGTACCCCACACCCCAAACACACCACACACAGTACCCCCCAAAAACACCACGCAAAGTACCCCCAAAACACACCACACAATGTTTCCCCCCAAAACACACCACACACAGGACCCCCCAAAACACACCACACACACAGTACCACCCAAACACAACGCATACAGTACCCCCCCCAAGAAAAACACCACACATTGTAACCCCCAAAACACACCACACACAGAACACCCCCAAAACACACCACACACAGTACCCCCCAAAACACACACACACAGTACCCCCCTAAACACACACACACAGTACCCCCCGAAAAACACCACACACAGTACCTCACCCCCAAAATACACCACATACAGGACCCACAAACACACCACACACTGTACCCTCCCCAAAACACACCACGCACAGTACCCCCCAAACACACCACACACAGTACCCCACACCCCAAACACACCACACACAGTACCCCCCAAAAACACACCACACACAGTACCCCACCCCGCAAACACACCACACACAGTACCCCCCCCAAAACACACCACACACAGTACCCCGCCAAAAAACACACCACACACAGCACCCCCAAAACACACCACACACAGTACCTCCCCAAACACACACACACATCACCCCCCAAACACACCACACACACCACACACAGTACCCCCCCCCCCAAACACACCACACACAGTACCCCACCCCAAAACACACCACACACAGTTCCCCACCCCAAAACACACCACTAACAGTACCCCCCCAAAAACACACCACACACAGTACCCCCCCCAAAACACACCACACACAGTACCCCCCCAAAACACACAACACACAGTACCCCACACCCCAAACACACCACACACAGTACCCCCCAAAAACACACCACACACAGTACCCCACCCCGCAAACACACCACACACAGTACCCCCCCAAAACACACCACACACAGTACCCCGCCAAAAAACACACCACACACAGCACCCCCAAAACACACCACACACAGTACCTCCCCAAACACACACACACATCACCCCCCAAACACACCACACACACCACACACATTACCCCACCCCCCAAACACACCACACACAGTACCCCACCCCCCAAACACACCACACACAGTACCCCAACCCCCAAAACACACCACACACAGTACCTCACCCCAAAACACACAACTCACAGTACCCCCCCAAACACACCACGCAAAGTACCCACAAAACACACCACACAATGTTTCCCCCCAAAACACACCACACACAGGACCCCCCAAAACACACCACACACACAGTACCACCCAAACAAAACGCATACAGTACCCCCCCCCCCCCAAAAAAAAAAACACCACACATTGTAACCCACAAAACACACCACACACAGGACACCCCCAAAACACACCACACACAGTACCCCCCAAAACACACACACACAGTACCCCCCCAAACACACACACACAGTACCCCCCCAAACACACCACACACAGCACCCCCCCAAACACACACACACAGCACCCCCCAAAACACACCACGCAAAGTACCCCCAAAACACACCACATAATTTCCCCCCCCAAAACACACCACACACAGGACCCCCCAAAACACACCACACACACAGTACCACCCAAACACAACGCATACAGTACCCCCCTACCCCCCAAAAAACACCACAAATTGTAACCCCCAAAACACTACACACACAGGACACCCCCAAAACACACCACACACAGTACCCCCGAAAACACACACACACACACAGTACCCCCCCCAAACACACACACACAGTACCCCCCAAAACACACCACACACAGTACCCCACCAAACACACCACACACAGTACCCCACCCCAAAACACACCACAAACAGTACCCCACCCCAAAACACACCACTAACAGTACCCCCCCAAAAACACACCACACACAGTACCCCCCCCCCAAAACACACCACACACAGTAACCCCCCAAAACACACAACACACAGTACCCCACACCCCAAACACACCACACACAGTACCCCCCAAAAACACACCACACACAGTACCCCACCCCGCAAACACACCACACACAGTACCCCCCCAAAACACACCACACACAGTACCCCGCCAAAAAACACACCACACACAGCAACCCCAAAACACACCACACACAGTACCTCCCCAAACACACACACACATCACCCCCCAAACACACCACACACACCACACACATTACCCCACCCCCCAAACACACCACACACAGTACCCCACCCCCCAAACACACCCCACACAGTACCCCAACCCCCAAAACACACCACACACAGTACCTCACCCCAAAACACACAACTCACAGTACCCCCCCAAACACACCACGCAAAGTACCCACAAAACACACCACACAATGTTTCCCCCCAAAACACACCACACACAGGACCCCCCAAAACACACCACACACACAGTACCACCCAAACAAAACGCATACAGTACCCCCCCCCCCAAAAAAAAAAACACCACACATTGTAACCCACAAAACACACCACACACAGGACACCCCCAAAACACACCACACACAGTACCCCCCAAAACACACACACACAGTACCCCCCCAAACACACACACACACAGTACCCCCCCAAACACACCACACACAGCACCCCCCCAAACACACACACACAGCACCCCCCAAAACACACCACGCAAAGTACCCCCAAAACACACCACATAATTTCCCCCCCCAAAACACACCACACACAGGACCCCCCAAAACACACCACACACACAGTACCACCCAAACACAACGCATACAGTACCCCCCTACCCCCCAAAAAACACCACAAATTGTAACCCCCAAAACACACCACACACAGGACACCCCCAAAACACACCACACACAGTACCCCCGAAAACACACACACACACACAGTACCCCCCCCAAACACACACACACAGTACCCCCCAAAACACACCACACACAGTACACCACCAAACACACCACACACAGTACCCCACCCCAAAACACACCACAAACAGTACCCCACCCCAAAACACACCACTAACAGTACCCCCCCAAAAACACACCACACACAGTACCCCCCCCCCAAAACACACCACACACAGTACCCCCCCAAAACACACAACACACAGTACCCCACACCCCAAACACACCACACACAGTACCCCCCCAAAAACACACCACACACAGTACCCCACCCCGCAAACACACCACACACAGTACCCCCCAAAACACACCACACACAGTACCCCCTCAAAAACACACCACACACAGGACCCCCCAAAACACACCACACACACAGTACCACCCAAACACAACGCATACAGTACCCCCCCCCCCAAAATAAACACCACACATTGTAACCCCCAAAACACACCACACACAGGACACCCCCAAAACACACCACACACAGTACCCCCCAAAACACACACACACAGTACCCCCCCAAACACACACACACAGTACCCCCCCAAACACACGACACACAGCACCCCCCAAAACACACCACACACAGTGCACCCCAAACACACCACACACAATACCCCCCCAAACACAGTACCCCCCCAAATCATATCACACACCGTACCACCAAAACACACCACGCACAGTACCCCCCAAACACGCAACACACAGTACCCCACCCCAAAACACACCACACACAGTACCCCCCCAAAACACCACTCACAGTACCCCCCCCCCCCAAAACACCACACACAGTACCCCCCCAACACACACACACACAGTACCCCCCCAAAACACACCACACACAGTACCCCCCCAAAACACACAACACACAGTACCCCACACCCCAAACACACCACACACAGTACCCCCCAAAAACACACCACACACAGTACCCCACCCCGCAAACACACCACACACAGTACCCCCCCAAAACACACCACACACAGTACCCCGCCAAAAAACACACCACACACAGCACCCCCAAAACACACCACACACAGTACCTCCCCAAACACACACACACATCACCCCCCAAACACACCACACACACCACACACACCACACACATTACCCCACCCCCCAAACACACCACACACAGTACCCCACCCCCCAAACACACCACACACAGTACCCCAACCCCCAAAACACACCACACACAGTACCTCACCCCAAAACACACCACTCACAGTACCCCCCAAACACACCACGCAAAGTACCCACAAAACACACCACACAATGTTTCCCCCCAAAACACACCACACACAGGACCCCCCAAAACACACCACACACACAGTACCACCCAAACAAAACGCATACAGTACCCCCCTCCCCCCCCAAAAAAACACCACACATTGTAACTCACAAAACACACCACACACAGGACACCCCCAAAACACACCACACACAGTACCCCCCAAAACACACACACACAGTACCCCCCCAACACACACACACACAGTACCCCCCCAAACACACACACACAGCACCCCCCAAAACACACCACGCAAAGTACCCCCAAAACACACCACATAATTTCCCCCCCCAAAACACACCACACACAGGACCCCCCAAAACACACCACACACACAGTACCACCCAAAAACAAAGCATACAGTACCCCCTACCCCCCAAAAAACACCACAAATTGTAACCCCCAAAACACACCACACACAGGACACCCCCAAAACACACCACACACAGTACCCCAAAAAACACACACACACACACAGTACCCCCCCCAAACACACACACACAGTACCCCCCAAAACACACCACACACAGTACCCCACCAAACACACCACACACAGTACCCCACCCCAAAACACACCACAAACAGTACCCCACCCCAAAACACACCACTGACAGTACCCCCCCAAAAACACACCACACACAGTACCCCCCCCAAAACACACCACACACAGTACCCCCCCAAAACACACAACACACAGTACCCCACACCCCAAACACACCACACACAGTACCCCCCCAAAAACACACCACACACAGTACCCCACCCCGCAAACACACCACACACAGTACCCCCCCAAAACACACCACACACAGTACCCCCTCAAAAACACACCACACACAGGACCCCCCAAAACACACCACACACAGTACCCCCCAAAACACACACACACAGTACCCCCCCCAAACACACACACACAGTACCCCCCCAAACACACCACACACAGCACCCCCCAAAACACACCACACACAGTGCACCCCAAACACACCACACACAGTGCACCCCAAACACACCACACACAGTACCCCCCCAAACACAGTACCCCCCCAAACACACCACACACAGTACCCCACCCCAAAACACACCACACACAGTACCCCACCCCAAAACACACCACTGACAGTATCCCCCCAAAACACACCACACACAGTACCCCCCAAAACACACCACACACAGTACCCCCCAAAAACACACCACACACAGTACCCCACACCCCAAACACACCACACACAGTACCCCCCAAAAACACCACGCAAAGTACCCCCAAAACACACCACACAATGTTTCCCCCCAAAACACACCACACACAGGACCCCCCAAAACACACCACACACACAGTACCACCCAAACACAACGCATACAGTACCCCCCCCCAAAAAACACCACACATTGTAACCCCCAAAACACACCACACACAGAACACCCCCAAAACACACCACACACAGTACCCCCCAAAACACACACACACAGTACCCCCCCAAACACACACACACAGTACCCCCGAAAAACACCACACACAGTACCTCACCCCCAAAATACACCACATACAGGACCCACAAACACACCACACACTGTACCCTCCCCAAAACACACCACGCACAGTACCCCCCAAACACACCACACACAGTACCCCCCCCCAACACACCACACACAGTACCCCACCCCAAAACACACCACACACAGTTCCCCACCCCAAAACACACCACTAACAGTACCCCCCCAAAAACACACCACACACAGTACCCCCCCCAAAACACACCACACACAGTACCCCCCCAAAACACACAACACACAGTACCCCACACCCCAAACACACCACACACAGTACCCCCCAAAAACACACCACACACAGTACCCCACCCCGCAAACACACCACACACAGTACCCCCTCAAAACACACCACACAAAGTACCCCGCCAAAAAACAGACCACACACAGCACCCCCAAAACACACCACACACAGTACCTCCCCAAACACACACACACATCACCCCCCAAACACACCACACACACCACACACAGTACCCCCCCCCCCCCCAAACACACCACACACAGTACCCCACCCCAAAACACACCACACACAGTTCCCCACCCCAAAACACACCACTAACAGTACCCCCCCAAAAACACACCACACACAGTACCCCCCCCAAAACACACCACACACAGTACCCCCCCAAAACACACAACACACAGTACCCCACACCCCAAACACACCACACACAGTACCCCCCAAAAACACACCACACACAGTACCCCACCCCGCAAACACACCACACACAGTACCCCCCCAAAACACACCACACACAGTACCCCAACAGAAAACACACCACACACAGCACCCCCAAAACACACCACACACAGTACCTCCCCAAACACACACACACATCACCCCCCAAACACACCACACACACCACACACATTACCCCACCCCCCAAACACACCACACACAGTACCCCACCCCCCAAACACACCACACACAGTACCCCAACCCCCAAAACACACCACACACAGTACCCCCCAAACACACCACGCAAAGTACCCACAAAACACACCACACAATGTTTCCCCCCAAAACACACCACACACAGGACCCCCCAAAACACACCACACACACAGTACCACCCAAACACAACGCATACAGTACCCCCCCCCCCAAAAAAAAAAACACCACACATTGTAACCCACAAAACACACCACACACAGGACACCCCCAAAACACACCACACACAGTACCCCCCAAAACACACACACACAGTACCCCCCCAAACACACACACACAGTACCCCCCCAAACACACCACACACAGCACCCCCCCAAACACACACACACAGCACCCCCCAAAACACACCACGCAAAGTACCCCCAAAACACACCACATAATTTCCCCCCCCAAAACACACCACACACAGGACCCCCCAAAACACACCACACACACAGTACCACCCAAACACAACGCATACAGTACCCCCCTACCCCCCAAAAAACACCACAAATTGTAACCCCCAAAACACACCACACACAGGACACCCCCAAAACACACCACACACAGTACCCCCCAAAACACACACACACACACAGTACCCCCCCCAAACACACACACACAGTACCCCCCAAAACACACCACACACAGTACCCCACCAAACACACCACACACAGTACCCCACCCCAAAACACACCACAAACAGTACCCCACCCCAAAACACACCACTAACAGTACCCCCCCAAAAACACACCACACACAGTACCCCCCCCCAAAACACACCACACACAGTACCCCCCCAAAACACACAACACACAGTACCCCTCACCCCAAACACACCACACACAGTACCCCCCCAAAACACACCACACACAGTACCCCACCCCGCAAACACACCACACACAGTACCCCCCCAAAACACACCACACACAGTACCCCCTCAAAAACACACCACACACAGGACCCCCCAAAACACACCACACACACAGTACCACCCAAACACAACGCATACAGTACCCCCCCCCAAAATAAACACCACACATTGTAACCCCCAAAACACACCACACACAGGACACCCCCAAAACACACTACACACAGTACCCCCCAAAACACACACACACAGTACCCCCCCAAACACACCACACACAGCACCCCCCAAAACACACCACACACAGTGCACCCCAAACACACCACACACAGTACCCCCCCAAACACAGTACCCCCCCAAATCATATCACACACCGTACCACCAAAACACACCACGCACAGTACCCCCCAAACACGCAACACACAGTACCCCCCCAAAACACACCACACACAGTACCCCCCCAAAACACCACTCACAGTACCCCCCCCCCCCCAAAACACCACACACAGTACCCCCCAACACACACACACAGTACCCCCCCAAAACACCCCACACACCGTACCCCCCAAACACACCAAACACAGTACCCCCCCAAAATCCACCACACACAGTACCCCCCCAAAACACCACTCACAGTACCCCCCCAAAACACACCACACACAGTACCTCCCCAAAACACACCACACACAGTACCCCCCCAAACACACCACACACAGTACCCCACCCCAAACACAACACACACAGTACCCCACCCCAAAACACCACACACAGTACCCCACCCCAAAACACACCACTCACAGTACCCCCCAAAAACAAACCACACACAGTACCCCACCCCAAAACACACCACACACAGTACCCCCCCAAACACACCACACACAGTAACCCCCAAACACACCACACACAGTACCCCCCCAAACACACCACACACAGTACCGCCCAAACACACCACACACAGTATCCCCACAGACACACACACAGTACCCCCCCAAAACACACCACAACCAGTACCCCCCCAAAACACCACTCACCGTACCCCCCCCAAACACCACACACAGTACCCCCCCAAAACACCCCACACACCGTACCACCAAAACACACCACGCACAGAACCCCCAAACACACCACCCACAGTACCCCCAAACACACCACACACAGTACCCCCCCAAAACCCACCACACACAGTACCCCCCCAAAACACCACTCACAGTACCCCCCCCCCCCCCCACAAAACACCACACACAGTACCCCACCCCAAAACACACCGCACACAGTACCCCCCAAACACACCACACACATTACCCCCCCAAGCACACCACACACAGTACCCCACCCCAAACACACCACACATAGTACCGCACCCCAAAACACCACACACAGTACCCCACCCCAAAACACACCACTCACAGTAGCCCCCAAAGACAAACCACACACAGTACCCCACCCCAAAACACACCACACACAGTACCCCCCCAAACACACCACACACAGTAACCCCCAAACACACCACACACAGTACCCCCCCAAACACACCACACACAGTACTGCACAAAAACACCACACACAGTATCCCCACAGACACACCACACACAGTATCCCCCCCCAAAACACCACTCACAGTACCCCCCCCCCCAAACACCACACACAGTACCCACCCCCACACACACACAGTACCCCCCCCAAAACACCACTCACAGTACCCCCCCCCCAAAACACCACACACAGTACCCCACCTCAAAACACACCACTCACAGTACCCCCCCAAAACACACCACATACAGTACCTCCCCAAATCACACCACACACAGTACCCCCCCAAACACACCACACACAGTTCCCCCAAACACACCACACACAGTACCCCCCCAAAACACACCACACACTAAACCCCCCAAAACACACTACACACAGTACCCCACCTCCCAAACACACCTAACAGTACCCCCCTAAGCACACCACACACAGTACCCCACCCCAAACACACCACACACAGTACCCCACCCCAAAACACACCACTCACAGTACCCCTCAAAAACACACTACACACAGTACCCCACCCCAAAACACACCACACACAGTACCCCCCCAAACACACCACACACAGTAACCCCCAAACACACCACACACAGTACCCCCCCCAAACACACCACACACAGTAACCCCCAAACACACCACACACAGTACCCCCCAAACACACCACACACAGTACCCCCCCCAAACACACCACACACAGTACCCCCCCAAACACACCACACAGAGTACCCCCCAAACACACCACACATTACCCCCCCAAAACACACCACTCACAGTACCCCCCCCCCCAAAGCACACCACACAAAGTCCACCCCAAAACACACAAAGTACCCCCCAACACACACACACTCACACAGTACCCCCAACACACACACACACACACACACACACACATTACCCCCCCCAACACACACACTCACACAGTAACCCCCAACACACACACATTACTCCCCAAACACACACACACACAGTACCCCCCATCACACACATACACACACAACCCCCCCCTCCCACACACACACAGAACCCATCTAATATACAAACAGTACCCCCCAACACACACACACACACACACACACACACACACACAGTACCACCCCAGCACACACACAGTACCCCCCTGACACACACACAGTACCCCCCTGACACACACACACACTTTACCCCCCCCCCCCCCCACAAACACACACACACTCACAATACCACCCCAGCACACACACAGTACCCACTCCCAACACACATACAGTACCCCCCCCCCCCCCCCCCCCCCCCACACACGCACAATACCACCCCAGCACACACACAGTACCCACTCCCAACACACATACAGTACCCCCTCCACACACACACAGTACCCCCCTGATACAGAGGTTAATGGTTAGACAGGGCAGAGGGGTCACTCAGGAATTGGTAGGGGGTAGGGGGACTGGCTGAGGAGGTTGTGGATGGCCAGGTTTCAGGATGTTTTTCATTTTAAAGCATCTCATGTGGTTTCGTCTTGGTATGGGGTGTTTTTTTAGTTCCAGTGTAGTCTGGGATATCCTTGACCTTGAAGCAACATAGGCCTACAGACAATGGCACAAGGTCTGGGGAGGATGTCAGCTTCTCATGGACGTTTCAAAAGGGGGAAAAAAGAAGAAGGAAAAACAGAAATGGCAGTGACATTACCGGTGACGCATTTCCCTTTTCCAACTCATCCTCTCTGTCCCAACTGACGCTGGAACTTGTACAGGCTTATTAAGCTGGAGCATTGGTACTTTGCTGGAAGCGACACATCTGTCTAGAGAGACTAGTTCCAGTGAGGACAGTTGTAGTTCATGAAGGTTTTAATTGCAGATGGACTTTAAAGTAAATTAAAAGTGATTGTGTGCAGAGGTGAAATTGAGGTTTAGACCATTGATTAGATTTCTGTTTTTAAGAAGTCATCATAGAAAATCAACCAATTATGGAGACACTTCCATCAACAAGCCAATCTACATATCCCCCCTGCTGTTAGATAATGTGGAGTGTGTGTCTATCAATGAACTCTTCCTCAACCAACTAGTCTCGAAGAATCACATTTTTTCTCTATCTTTCTGCCGGCTCCTTCTTACCATGGCAGAAATCATTTTTTAAATTTTCACTTACATTTCCTGGTGGCTCCCCCAACCCCTGTCGCCATCTCTCTCCCTTCCTCTCCTCCTCCTGCCTCCTCCTCCTCTCCTATTTCCCTCCTTTCATTTCTTGCCCTCTTCCACCTCTCTCATTCTCCTTCTCTTTCCATCTACCTTCATCTTCTTCTCCCCACGGTTGTCTCCCCTTTTCCTCCCACCTTCCTCCCCCCCTCCCTCCCCTCTCTCTCTGTCTCAGCTCATGCCTTCTTATCTCAGCGCCGCCGTTCTCAGTAATTATTATTATGTGCGGCAGAGATAATTCAAAAGCTGTGAGGAGAAAGAGGAAGAGAAATGAAAAGAGAGGGATGAAAGAAAGAGTTTCCTGGGCTGTGTAGCGTTATCTGACCTTGGCCAGAACAACTTATTGTTAGGCAAATCTCATGTGTGGAAAAATGGAGCGAAAGATAGAGGGAGAGATGGATGGAGGGAGAGGGAAGGAGGGACGTTGTTAGAGCGGCAGGGAAAGGGGGTGTTTTATGGAGTGATAGCAGAGAAAAAAGTGTCGAGAGGGAGGGAGGGAGGGAGGCGAGAGAGAGGGAGGGAGGGAGGGAGGGAGGGAGGGAGGGAGGGAGGGAGGGAGGGGTGTATATTTTTTTAGCAGCCTGCTGTAGTAAACTCTCTTTGGAGTATGTCAATAAATCCCAGTGTTGAAGAGGGGTAATATAAAATCAATTCACACTCTGTCTGGGGAAAGGAGCGTGCTCAAATTCGTCACTGCAAAATTAGTCATTTTCTCCTCTATGTGTGTGTGAGCGCTATACTGTGTGTGTGTGTCTTTTTATTTCACCTACACACAAATACACACACACACTAACGCAGCTTCCTTTAATTACTGGCCATTTTGCAGGAACAACAGTCTATGCTTCCTCTGGATGTAATGCAGTTCAATACAGCCCAAAACTGTAATAAACAGAGCTTCATAACGTATCTCCCTCCCTCCCTCCCTCTCTGCCCCTCACTCTCTCTCTCTCTCTCTCTCTCTCACACTGCCCCTCTTTCTCTCTCTCTCTCACTCTGCCCTCTTTCTCTCCATCTACCTCCCTCTCTCAGCCCCCCCCCCTCTCGCTCTCTCTCTTTCTCTCTCTCTGCCCCTCTCTCTCACACTCGCTTGCTCTCTCTCTCCCTCCCTCCACATTTCTCTCCCCCTCTCCCTCTATCTCCCCAATGTTCCTCTGTCATCACCAGGGTGGAAGGTAGCCCAGGGGTTAGAGTGTTGGGCCAGTAACTGAAAGGTCACAAGTTTGACTCCCTGAGCTGACAAGGTGACAAATCTGCTGATGTGCTCTTGAGCAAGACATGTAGCCCTAATTGCTCCAGGGTTGCTGTTGATAATGGCAGACCCTGGCCATGACCCCACTCTCAGGAGTAGTTGGGCTATGCAAAACACACATTTTCAATTCACACACGAGTGTAATATACACTGGTACATGAAATGGACTAGTAACTGAAAGGTTGCTGAATTGAATCCCTGAGCTGACAAGGTAAAAATCTGTTGTTCTGCCCCTGAACAAGGCAGTTAACCCACTGTTCCCCAGGTGCCGATGACGTGGATGTCGATGAATGCACCTCTCTGATTCAGAGGGGTTAGGTTAAATGTGGAAGATGCATTCAGTTCTGCAACTGACTAGGTATCCCTCCTTTCCCAAATAGGACAAATATAAGCACCCACCAAGTTATTATTATTATTATTATATCTCCTGAATCCCAAACGTGAATGGCCCAAGTCCCTGGCAGCCTACTACCTTCCAGGATAGAAAGCATTTCTGGGCCCCCACTGAGCCAGAGCTCTGGTGTTCTCCATGACAGTGGGCCAGGCAGGTATTGAGTGCAGGCCTCATTGTGAGGGAACAGTGTGTGGTGTGTTTTGGGGGGTACTGTGTGTGGTGTGTTTGGGGTGTACTGTGTGTGGTGTGTTTTTGGGGGGGTGCTGTGTGTGGTGTGCTTGGGGGGGTACTGTGTGTGGTGTGTCTTTTGGGGGGGGGGGGGGGGGGGGGGTACTGTGTGTGTGTGTGTAGATTGTTAAAGAAGATTATCAATGTTGTTTTATGAGCTTTAAACGGTGGTAGATTAGTACCCAGAATTGCAAATGTATGTGGCTTGGGTGTTTCATGAACACCATCATCACATCAGCAGCTAAACACAGGAGAAGGAGGGGTCACGTAACAACAACAGTAGACAGGCAATCTAGTGTAACAGAATGTATAGACTTAGTGTCGTTATGGAACAATTAGGAAATGACCCCTAGTGTAACATAACGTATAGACTTAGTGTCGTTATGGAACCATTAGGCAAGGACCCCTAGTGTAACATAACGTATAGACTTAGTGTCGTTATGGAACCGTTAGGCAATCCTAGGACCCCTAGTGCAACAGAAAGTATAGAATTTTTGTTGTTACAGAACAATTAGGCAAGCCTAGGACCCCTAGTGCAACAGAACGTATAGACTTAGTGTCGTTATGGAACCATTAGGCAAGCCTAGGACCCCTAGTGCAACAGAACGTATAGACTTAGTGTCGTTATGGAACCATTAGGCAAGGACCCCTAGTGTAACATAACGTATAGACTTAGTGTCGTTATGGAACCGTTAGGCAATCCTAGGACCCCTAGTGCAACAGAAAGTATAGAATTTTTGTTGTTACAGAACAATTAGGCAAGCCTAGGACCCCTAGTGCAACAGAACGTATAGACTTAGTGTCGTTATGGAACCGTTAGGCAATCCTAGGACCCCTAGTGCAACAGAAAGTATAGAATTTTTGTTGTTACAGAACAATTAGGCAAGCCTAGGACCCCTAGTGCAACAGAACGTATAGACTTAGTGTCGTTATGGAACCATTAGGCAAGCCTAGGACCCCTAGTGCAACAGAACGTATAGACTTAGTGTCGTTATGGAACCATTAGGCAAGCCTAGGACCCCTAGTGCAACAGAACGTATAGACTTAGTGTCGTTATGGAACCAATAGGCAAGCCTAGGACCCCTAGTGCAACAGAACGTATAGACTTAGTGTCGTTATGGAACAATTAGGCAAGGACCCTAGTGTAACAGAACGTATACACTTAGTGTCATTATGGAACCATTAGGCAAGGACCCTTAGTGCAACAGAAGGTATAGACTTAGTGTCGTTACAGAACCATTAGGCAAGCCTAGGACCCCTAGTGCAACAGAAGGTATAGACTTAGTGTCGTTATGGAACCATTAGGCAAGCCTAGGACCCCTAGTGCAACAGAACGTATAGACTTAGTGTCGTTATAGAACCAATAGGCAAGCCTAGGACCCCTAGTGCAACAGAACGTACAGACTTAGTGTCGTTATAGAACCATTAGGCAAGCCTAGGACCCCTAGTGCAACAGAACGTATAGACTTAGTGTCGTTATAGAACCATTAGGCAAGCCTAGGACCCCTAGTGCAACAGAACGTATAGACTTAGTGTCGTTATAGAACCATTAGGCAAGCCTAGGACCCCTAGTGCAACAGAACGTATAGACTTAGTGTCGTTATGGAACCATTAGGCAAGCCTAGGACCCCTAGTGCAACAGAACGTACAGACTTAGTGTCGTTATGGAACCGTTAGGCAATCCTAGGACCCCTAGTGCAACAGAAGGTATAGACTTAGTGTCGTTATAGAACCAATAGGCAAGCCTAGGACCCCTAGTGCAACAGAACGTATAGACTTAGTGTCGTTATAGAACCATTAGGCAAGCCTAGGACCCCTAGTGCAACAGAACGTATAGACTTAGTGTCGTTATAGAACCAATAGGCAAGCCTAGGACCCCTAGTGCAACAGAAAGTATAGCATTTTTGTTGTTACAGAACAATTAGGCAAGCCTAGGACCCCTAGTGCAACAGAACGTATAGACTTAGTGTCGTTATGGAACCATTAGGCAAGGACCCCTAGTGTAACAGAACGTATAGACTTAGTGTCGTTATGGAACCATTAGGCAAGGATCCCTAGTGTAACAGAACGTATAGACTTAGTGTCATTACGGAACCATTATGCAAGGATCCCTAGAGCAACAGAACGTATAGACTTAGTGTCGTTATGGAACCATTAGGCAAGGATCCCTAGAGCAACAGAACGTATAGACTTAGTGTCGTTATGGAACCATTAGGCAAGCCTAGGACCCCTAGTGCAACAGAACGTATAGACTTAGTGTCGTTATGGAACCATTCGGAAAGGATCCCTAGTGTAACAGAACATATAGACTTAGTGTCGTTATGGAACCATTAGGCAAGGACCCCTAGTGTAACAGAACGTATAGACTTAGTGTCGTTATAGAACCATTAGGAAAGGACCCCTGGTGCAACAGAACATATACACCCAGTGTCGTTACGGAACCATTCGGAAAGGACCCCTAGTGTAACAGTAGGTTGTCTAATCATTTCAGTAACAACACTTACAGTGTAACGTTCCACTGAACAGTGTAAAGGTTCTTCTCTTTCATGACAAATCTGTCTAAACACCTACAATTTAGTCTGAAACACGAGAAAAAACACTAGTTTTAAGCTTCACTACTGTCCAAATCAGACAATGTGATTTGCATACCTGTTACCATTAGGCAAGCCTAGGACCCCTAGTGCAACAGAACGTATAGACTTAGTGTCGTTATGGAACAATTAGGCAAGGACCCTAGTGTAACAGAACGTACACACTTAGTGTCATTATGGAACCATTAGGCAAGGACCCCTAGTGCAACAGAAGGTATAGACTTAGTGTCGTTACGGAACCATTAGGCAAGCCTAGGACCCCTAGTGCAACAGAACGTATAGACTTAGTGTCGTTACAGAACAATTAGGCAAGCCTAGGACCCCTAGTGCAACAGAACGTATAGACTTAGTGTCGTTATAGAACCAATAGGCAAGCCTAGGACCCCTAGTGCAACAGAACGTATAGACTTAGTGTCGTTATGGAACCAATAGGCAAGCCTAGGACCCCTAGTGCAACAGAAAGTATAGAATTTTTGTTGTTACAGAACAATTAGGCAAGCCTAGGACCCCTAGTGCAACAGAACGTATAGACTTAGTGTCGTTATGGAACCATTAGGCAAGCCTAGGACCCCTAGTGCAACAGAACGTATAGACTTAGTGTCGTTATGGAACCAATAGGCAAGCCTAGGACCCCTAGTGCAACAGAACGTATAGACTTAGTGTCGTTATGGAACCATTAGGCAAGCCTAGGACCCCTAGTGCAACAGAACGTATAGACTTAGTGTCGTTATGGAACCATTAGGCAAGCCTAGGACCCCTAGTGCAACAGAACGTATAGACTTAGTGTCGTTATGGAACCAATAGGCAAGCCTAGGACCCCTAGTGCAACAGAACGTATAGACTTAGTGTCGTTATGGAACAATTAGGCAAGGACCCTAGTGTAACAGAACGTATACACTTAGTGTCATTATGGAACCATTAGGCAAGGACCCTTAAGGCAACAGAAGGTATAGACTTAGTGTCGTTACAGAACCATTAGGCAAGCCTAGGACCCCTAGTGCAACAGAAGGTATAGACTTAGTGTCGTTATGGAACCATTAGGCAAGCCTAGGACCCCTAGTGCAACAGAACGTATAGACTTAGTGTCGTTATAGAACCAATAGGCAAGCCTAGGACCCCTAGTGCAACAGAACGTACAGACTTAGTGTCGTTATAGAACCATTAGGCAAGCCTAGGACCCCTAGTGCAACAGAACGTATAGACTTAGTGTCGTTATAGAACCATTAGGCAAGCCTAGGACCCCTAGTGCAACAGAACGTATAGACTTAGTGTCGTTATAGAACCATTAGGCAAGCCTAGGACCCCTAGTGCAACAGAACGTATAGACTTAGTGTCGTTATGGAACCATTAGGCAAGCCTAGGACCCCTAGTGCAACAGAACGTACAGACTTAGTGTCGTTATGGAACCGTTAGGCAATCCTAGGACCCCTAGTGCAACAGAAGGTATAGACTTAGTGTCGTTATAGAACCAATAGGCAAGCCTAGGACCCCTAGTGCAACAGAACGTATAGACTTAGTGTCGTTATAGAACCATTAGGCAAGCCTAGGACCCCTAGTGCAACAGAACGTATAGACTTAGTGTCGTTATAGAACCAATAGGCAAGCCTAGGACCCCTAGTGCAACAGAAAGTATAGCATTTTTGTTGTTACAGAACAATTAGGCAAGCCTAGGACCCCTAGTGCAACAGAACGTATAGACTTAGTGTCGTTACGGAACCATTAGGCAAGCCTAGGACCCCTAGTGCAACAGAACGTATAGACTTAGTGTCGTTACAGAACAATTAGGCAAGCCTAGGACCCCTAGTGCAACAGAACGTATAGACTTAGTGTCGTTATAGAACCAATAGGCAAGCCTAGGACCCCTAGTGCAACAGAACGTACAGACTTAGTGTCGTTATAGAACCATTAGGCAAGCCTAGGACCCCTAGTGCAACAGAACGTATAGACTTAGTGTCGTTATAGAACCATTAGGCAAGCCTAGGACCCCTAGTGCAACAGAACGTATAGACTTAGTGTCGTTATAGAACCATTAGGCAAGCCTAGGACCCCTAGTGCAACAGAACGTATAGACTTAGTGTCGTTATGGAACCATTAGGCAAGCCTAGGACCCCTAGTGCAACAGAACGTACAGACTTAGTGTCGTTATGGAACCGTTAGGCAATCCTAGGACCCCTAGTGCAACAGAAGGTATAGACTTAGTGTCGTTATAGAACCAATAGGCAAGCCTAGGACCCCTAGTGCAACAGAACGTATAGACTTAGTGTCGTTATAGAACCATTAGGCAAGCCTAGGACCCCTAGTGCAACAGAACGTATAGACTTAGTGTCGTTATAGAACCAATAGGCAAGCCTAGGACCCCTAGTGCAACAGAAAGTATAGCATTTTTGTTGTTACAGAACAATTAGGCAAGCCTAGGACCCCTAGTGCAACAGAACGTATAGACTTAGTGTCGTTATGGAACCATTAGGCAAGGACCCCTAGTGTAACAGAACGTATAGACTTAGTGTCGTTATGGAACCATTAGGCAAGGATCCCTAGTGTAACAGAACGTATAGACTTAGTGTCATTACGGAACCATTATGCAAGGATCCCTAGAGCAACAGAACGTATAGACTTAGTGTCGTTATGGAACCATTAGGCAAGGATCCCTAGAGCAACAGAACGTATAGACTTAGTGTCGTTATGGAACCATTAGGCAAGCCTAGGACCCCTAGTGCAACAGAACGTATAGACTTAGTGTCGTTATGGAACCATTCGGAAAGGATCCCTAGTGTAACAGAACATATAGACTTAGTGTCGTTATGGAACCATTAGGCAAGGACCCCTAGTGTAACAGAACGTATAGACTTAGTGTCGTTATAGAACCATTAGGAAAGGACCCCTGGTGCAACAGAACATATACACCCAGTGTCGTTACGGAACCATTCGGAAAGGACCCCTAGTGTAACAGTAGGTTGTCTAATCATTTCAGTAACAACACTTACAGTGTAACGTTCCACTGATCAGTGTAAAGGTTCTTCTCTTTCATGACAAATCTGTCTAAACACCTACAATTTAGTCTGAAACACGAGAAAAAACACTAGTTTTAAGCTTCACTACTGTCCAAATCAGACAATGTGATTTGCATACCTGTTACCATTAGGCAAGCCTAGGACCCCTAGTGCAACAGAACGTATAGACTTAGTGTCGTTATGGAACAATTAGGCAAGGACCCTAGTGTAACAGAACGTACACACTTAGTGTCATTATGGAACCATTAGGCAAGGACCCCTAGTGCAACAGAAGGTATAGACTTAGTGTCGTTACGGAACCATTAGGCAAGCCTAGGACCCCTAGTGCAACAGAACGTATAGACTTAGTGTCGTTACAGAACAATTAGGCAAGCCTAGGACCCCTAGTGCAACAGAACGTATAGACTTAGTGTCGTTATAGAACCAATAGGCAAGCCTAGGACCCCTAGTGCAACAGAACGTATAGACTTAGTGTCGTTATGGAACCAATAGGCAAGCCTAGGACCCCTAGTGCAACAGAAAGTATAGAATTTTTGTTGTTACAGAACAATTAGGCAAGCCTAGGACCCCTAGTGCAACAGAACGTATAGACTTAGTGTCATTATGGAACCATTAGGCAAGCCTAGGACCCCTAGTGCAACAGAACGTATAGACTTAGTGTCGTTATGGAACCAATAGGCAAGCCTAGGAGCCCTAGTGCAACAGAACGTATAGACTTAGTGTCGTTATGGAACCATTAGGCAAGCCTAGGACCCCTAGTGCAACAGAACGTATAGACTTAGTGTCGTTATGGAACCATTAGGCAAGCCTAGGACCCCTAGTGCAACAGAACGTATAGACTTAGTGTCGTTATGGAACCAATAGGCAAGCCTAGGACCCCTAGTGCAACAGAACGTATAGACTTAGTGTCGTTATGGAACAATTAGGCAAGGACCCTAGTGTAACAGAACGTATACACTTAGTGTCATTATGGAACCATTAGGCAAGGACCCTTAGTGCAACAGAAGGTATAGACTTAGTGTCGTTACAGAACCATTAGGCAAGCCTAGGACCCCTAGTGCAACAGAAGGTATAGACTTAGTGTCGTTATGGAACCATTAGGCAAGCCTAGGACCCCTAGTGCAACAGAACGTATAGACTTAGTGTCGTTATAGAACCAATAGGCAAGCCTAGGACCCCTAGTGCAACAGAACGTACAGACTTAGTGTCGTTATAGAACCATTAGGCAAGCCTAGGACCCCTAGTGCAACAGAACGTATAGACTTAGTGTCGTTATAGAACCATTAGGCAAGCCTAGGACCCCTAGTGCAACAGAACGTATAGACTTAGTGTCGTTATAGAACCATTAGGCAAGCCTAGGACCCCTAGTGCAACAGAACGTATAGACTTAGTGTCGTTATGGAACCATTAGGCAAGCCTAGGACCCCTAGTGCAACAGAACGTACAGACTTAGTGTCGTTATGGAACCGTTAGGCAATCCTAGGACCCCTAGTGCAACAGAAGGTATAGACTTAGTGTCGTTATAGAACCAATAGGCAAGCCTAGGACCCCTAGTGCAACAGAACGTATAGACTTAGTGTCGTTATAGAACCATTAGGCAAGCCTAGGACCCCTAGTGCAACAGAACGTATAGACTTAGTGTCGTTATAGAACCAATAGGCAAGCCTAGGACCCCTAGTGCAACAGAAAGTATAGCATTTTTGTTGTTACAGAACAATTAGGCAAGCCTAGGACCCCTAGTGCAACAGAACGTATAGACTTAGTGTCGTTATGGAACCATTAGGCAAGGACCCCTAGTGTAACAGAACGTATAGACTTAGTGTCGTTATGGAACCATTAGGCAAGGATCCCTAGTGTAACAGAACGTATAGACTTAGTGTCATTACGGAACCATTATGCAAGGATCCCTAGAGCAACAGAACGTATAGACTTAGTGTCGTTATGGAACCATTAGGCAAGGATCCCTAGAGCAACAGAACGTATAGACTTAGTGTCGTTATGGAACCATTAGGCAAGCCTAGGACCCCTAGTGCAACAGAACGTATAGACTTAGTGTCGTTATGGAACCATTCGGAAAGGATCCCTAGTGTAACAGAACATATAGACTTAGTGTCGTTATGGAACCATTAGGCAAGGACCCCTAGTGTAACAGAACGTATAGACTTAGTGTCGTTATAGAACCATTAGGAAAGGACCCCTGGTGCAACAGAACATATACACCCAGTGTCGTTACGGAACCATTCGGAAAGGACCCCTAGTGTAACAGTAGGTTGTCTAATCATTTCAGTAACAACACTTACAGTGTAACGTTCCACTGATCAGTGTAAAGGTTCTTCTCTTTCATGACAAATCTGTCTAAACACCTACAATTTAGTCTGAAACACGAGAAAAAACACTAGTTTTAAGCTTCACTACTGTCCAAATCAGACAATGTGATTTGCATACCTGTTACCATTAGGCAAGCCTAGGACCCCTAGTGCAACAGAACGTATAGACTTAGTGTCGTTATGGAACAATTAGGCAAGGACCCTAGTGTAACAGAGCGTACACACTTAGTGTCATTATGGAACCATTAGGCAAGGACCCCTAGTGCAACAGAAGGTATAGACTTAGTGTCGTTACGGAACCATTAGGCAAGCCTAGGACCCCTAGTGCAACAGAACGTATAGACTTAGTGTCGTTACAGAACAATTAGGCAAGCCTAGGACCCCTAGTGCAACAGAACGTATAGACTTAGTGTCGTTATAGAACCAATAGGCAAGCCTAGGACCCCTAGTGCAACAGAACGTATAGACTTAGTGTCGTTATGGAACCAATAGGCAAGCCTAGGACCCCTAGTGCAACAGAAAGTATAGAATTTTTGTTGTTACAGAACAATTAGGCAAGCCTAGGACCCCTAGTGCAACAGAACGTATAGACTTAGTGTCGTTATGGAACCATTAGGCAAGCCTAGGACCCCTAGTGTAACAGAACGTACAGACTTAGTGTCGTTATGGAACCATTAGGCAAGGACCCCTAGTGTAACATAACGTATAGACTTAGTGTCGTTATGGAACCATTAGGCAAGGACCCCTAGTGTAACAGAACGTATAGACTTAGTGTCGTTATGGAACCATTAGGCAAGGATCCCTAGTGTAACAGAACGTATAGACTTAGTGTCGTTATGGAACCATTAGGCAAGGATCCCTAGAGCAACAGAACATATAGACTTAGTGTCGTTATGGAACCATTAGGCAAGCCTAGGACCCCTAGTGCAACAGAACGTATAGACTTAGTGTCGTTATAGAACCATTAGGAAAGGACCCCTGGTGCAACAGAACATATACACCCAGTGTCGTTACGGAACCATTCGGAAAGGACCCCTAGTGTAACAGTAGGTTGTCTAATCATTTCAGTAACAACACTTACAGTGTAACGTTCCACTGATCAGTGTAAAGGTTCTTCTCTTTCATGACAAATCTGTCTAAACACCTACAATTTAGTCTGAAACACGAGAAAAAACACTAGTTTTAAGCTTCACTACTGTCCAAATCAGACAATGTGATTTGCATACCTGTCTTTTGGAAGAAAACAACTAAATTCCTCTGTGTGTTTTCAGTTTGAATCCCACCAATACCTGACTGTCAACCATTCACCACATTCTGTCAACCATTCACCACAGTCTGTCAACCATTCACCACAGTCTGTCAACCATTCACCACAGTCTGTCAACCATTCACCACAGTCTGTCAACCATTCACCACATTCTGCATTTGTGTGAATTGATGAGAAGATGAGAGAAGTTAATATGCATTAAAGCGTGGTGTCAGAGCCCTGGCACACTGAGATAACAGCCTTATCTCTTCTCTGACTGATAACACCCAACATGGGCGAAAGAGGGGGGGATGAGGTAGAGAGGGAGAACAGGATGATGGGGAGGAGAGAGAAAGGAGGGGAAGAGGGGGAGTGGGGAGGAGAGAGAAGGGAGGGGAGGAGGGGAAGTGAGGAGGAAAGAAGAAGTGGAGTGGGAGAGGTTAAGGGTGGGAAGGGGAGGTGAGGGGAAGGGAGGAAGGAGGAATGAGATAGGGAGGAGGGGAAAGAAGAGACAGGGAGGATAGAAAGAGGACAATGAGGAGAGGGAGGATAGAGGGAGGATATACTGTAGAGGAGACAGAGGATAGAGGGAGGATAAAGAGGAGAGAGGATAGAGGTAAAGGATAGAGGGAGGATATAGAGAAGATAAAGAGAGGGCAGAAGGAGGATATAGAGGAGAAATGATAGAGATGGATATAGAGGAGACAGTGGATAGAGGGAGGATATAGAGGAGACAGAGTAGATAGAGGAAGTATATAGAGGAGACAGAGAGGATAGAGGAATTATATAGAGGAGACAGAGGATAGAGGGAGGATAAAGAGGGGAGAGAGGATAGAGACAATGAGATGAGGCAGAGAGGATTGAGGGAGAATGTAGAGGATAAAGGGAGGATATAGAGGAGACAGAGATTATAGAGACAAGGAAAGGAAACAGGACAGAGGGTGGACATAGAGGTGAAAGAGAGGATAGAGGGAGGATATAGAGGAGACAGAGAGGATAGAGGAATGATATAGAGGAGGCAGAGAGGATAGAGGGAGAATATAGAGGATAAAGGGAGGATATAGAGGTGACAGAGAGGATAGAGGGAGGATATAGGGGAGACAGAGAGGATAGAGACAATGAGAGGAGGCAGAGATGATATAGCAGGGGTACAGAGGAGACAGATAGGATAGAGAGGAGGATATATAGGAAACAGAGAGGATAAAAGAAGGATAAAGAGTAGATGTCGAGGATAGAGGGAGGATTTAGAAGAGACAGAGTGGATAGAGACAAGGAGAGGAAGCAGAGAGGATAGAGGGAGGATATAGAACAGACATAGAGGATAGAGGGAGGATATAGAGGGGACAGAGATGATAGTGACAAGGATAGGAGACAGATAGGATAGAGGGAGGATATAAAGGAGTCAGAGATGATAGAGGGAGGATATAGAGGAGACAGAGGGTAGAGGGAGGATATAGAGGAGACAGAGTAGATAGAGGATGATTATAGAGGAGACAGAGGGTTGAGAGAGGATATAGAGGAGAAACAGTAGGTAGAGGAAGAATATTGTGGAGACAGAGAGGATAGAGGGAGGATATAGAGGAGACAGAAAGGGCCGAGGAAAGATATACAGGAGGCAGAGAGGATAGAGGGAGAATATAGAGGATAAAGGGAGGATATAGAGGAGAGAGAGAGGATAGTGGGAGGATAGAGAGGAGACAGATGATAGCGGGAGGATATAGAGGAGTAGGATAGGATAGAGGAATGATAAAGAAGAGACAGAGAGGATAGAGGAATGATATGAAGAAGAAAGAGAGGATAGATGTAGGACATAGAGGAGCCTGAGATGATAGATACAAGGAGAGGAGACAGAGAGGATAGTTGTAGGACATAGAGAAGCCTGAGATGATAGATACAAGGAGAGGAGACAGAGAGGATAGAGGAATGATATAGAGGAGGCAGAGTTGATAGTTGTAGGACATAGAGGAGCCTGAGATGATAGATACAAGGAGAGGAGACAGAGAGGATAGCGGGTGGATGTAAAGGAGAAAGAGGGGATAGAGGAAGGACATAGAGAAGACAGAGGAATGATATAGGTTAGGCAGAGAGGATAGAGGGAGGTTATATAGGAGACAGAGTGGATAGATGGAGGATATAGAGAGGATAGAGGAAGAATATAGAGGAGACTGAGAGGATATAGGAAGAATATAGAGGAGAAGGAGAGAATCGTGGAATTAAATAGAGGAGGAAGAGAGGATAGAACGAGGATACAGAGGAGACAGAGAGGATAGAGGGAGGATATAGAAGAGAAAGAGAGGATAGAGGAATGAAAAAGAGGAGGCAGAGAGGATAGAACGAGGATATAGAGGAGACAGAGAGGATAGAGGGAGGATATAGAAGAGAAAGGGAGGATAGAGGGATGAAAAAGAGAAGGCAAAGAGGAGGCAGAGAGTTTATAGAGGAGACAGAAAGGATAGAGAGGATATTGAGGAGACATAGAGGATAGAGTTAAGATATAGAGGAGACAGAGAGGATATAGAGGAGGCAGAGAGGATAGAGGGAGGATATATAGGAGACATAGAGGATAGAGGGAGGACATATAGGAAACAGAGAGGAAAAAGTGAGAATATAGAGGAAACAGAGAGGATAGAAGGGTGGATACAGAGGCAACAGAGAGGATAGAGACAATGAGAGGAGACAGAGAGGATAGAGCAGGGATACAGAGGAAACAGAGAGGATAGAGGGTGGATACAGAGAAACAGAGAGGATAGAGGAAGGACTTAAATGATACAGAGAGGGTAGAGGGAGGATATAGAGAAGGACTGATAAAGGATGGAGGATATATAGGAGTCAGAAAGGATAGAGAGAGGATATAGAGGAGATATAGAGGATAGAGGGAGGATATAGAGGAGAGAGAGGATAGAGACAAGAAGAGGTGGCAGAGAAGATAGAGGGAGGATAAAGAGGAGAAATAGAGGATAGAGACAAGGAGAGGAGGGAGATAGGATAGAGGGAGGATATAGAGCAGACGGAGATGATAGAGACAAGGAGAGGAGACAGAGTGGATAGAGCAGGGATACAGAGGAAACAGAGAGGATTAGAGACAAGAAGAGGAGAAAGAGAGGATAGAGACAAGGAGAGGAGACAGAGAGGATAGAGCAGGGATACAGAGGAAAGAGAGGATAGAGACAAGTAGATGAGAAAGAGAGGATAGAGACAAGGAGAAGAGGCAGAGATGATAGAGCAGGGATACAGGGGAAACAGAGAGGATAGAGACAAGGATAGTAGGCAGAGAGGATAGAGACAAGGAGAGGAGAAAGAGAGGATAGAGACAAGGAGAGGAGAAAGATAGGATATAGGGAGGATACAGAGGAGACAGAGAGGGTAGAGACAAGGAGAGGAGAAAGAGAGGATAGATAAAAGGAGAGGAGGCAGAGAGGATATAGGGAGGATACAGAGACGACAGAGAGGATAGAGACAAGGAGAGGAGGCAGAGAGGATAGAGACAAGGAGAGGAGACAGAGAGGAGAGAGCAGGGATACAGAGGAAACCGAGAGGAAAGAGACAAGGAGAGAAGCAAGAGAGGATAGAGACAAGGAGAGGAGGCAGAGATGATAGAGCAGGCATACAGAGGAAACAGAGAGGATACAGACAAGGAGAGGAAACAGAGAGGATAGAGACAAGGATAGGAGAAAGAGAGGATAGAGACAAGGAGAGGAGACAGAGAGGATAGAGACAAGGAGATGAGGCAGAGAGGGATGAAAAAGAGGAGGCAGAGAGGATAGAGGGAGAATATAGAGGAGACAGAGAGGATAGAGGTATGATATGGAGGAGGTAGAGAGTTTATAGAGGAGACAGAAAGGATAGAGAGGATATTGAGGAGACATAGAGGATAGAGTTAAGATATAGAGGGGAGAGAGTGGATATAGAGGAGGCAGAGAGGATAGAGGGAGGATATATAGGAGACATAGAGGATAGAGGGAGGACATATAGGAAACAGAGAGGAAAAAGTGAGAATATAGAGGAAACAGAGAGGATAGAGACAAGGATAGGAGAAAGAGAGGATATAGACAAGGAGAGGAGACAGAGAGGATAGAGCAGGGATACAGAGATAACAGAGAGGATAGAGGGTGGACACAGAGGAAACAGAAAGGATAGAGGAAGGACTTAAAGGAAACAGAGAGGGTAGGGGAGGATATAGAGAAGGACTGATAAAGGATGGAGGAGTATAGAGCAGGGATACAGAGGAGACAGAGAGGATAGAGACAAGGAGAAGAGAAAGAGAGGATAGAGACAAGGAGAGGAGACAGATAGGATAGAGCAGGGATACAGAGGAAAACAGAGAGGAAAGAGACAAGGAGAGAAGCAAGAGAGGATAGAGACAAGGAGAGGAGGCAGAGATGATAGAGCAGGCATACAGAGGAAACAGAGAGGATACAGACAAGGAGAGGAAACAGAGAGGATAGAGACAAGGAGAGGAGAAAGAGAGGATAGAGACAAGGAGAGGAGACAGAGTGGATAGAGACAAGGAGAGGAGAAAGAGAAGATAGAGACAAGGAGAGGAGACAGAGAGGATGGAGACAAGGAGAGGAGACAGAGAGGATAGAGACAAGGAGCGGTGAAAGAGAGGATAGAGAAAAGGAGAGGAGGCAGAGAGTATAGAGCAAAGATACAGAGGAGAAAGCGAGGATAGAGACAATGAGAGGAGAAAGAGATCATAGAGACAAGGAGAGGAGCCAGAGAGGATATAGGGAGGATACAGAGGAGAAAGAGAGGATAGAGACAAGAAGAGGAGAAAGAAAGGATATAGACAAGGATAGGAGAAAGAGAGGATAGAGACAAGGAGATGAGGCAGAGAGGGATGAAAAAGAGGAGGCAGAGAGGATAGAGGGAGAATATAGAGGAGACAGAGAGGATAGAGGTATGATATGGAGGAGGCAGAGAGTTTATAGAGTAGACAGAAAGGATAGAGAGGATATTAAGGAGACATAGAGGACAGAGTTAAGATATAGAGGGGAGAGAGTGGATATAGAGGAGGCAGAGAGGATAGAGGGAGGATATATAGGAGACATAGAGGATAGAGGGAGGACATATAGGAAACAGAGAGGAAAAAGTGAGAATATAGAGGAAACAGAGAGGATAGAGTGTGGATACAGAGGAAAAAGAGAGGATAGAGACAAGGATAGGAGAAAGAGAGGATATAGACAAGGAGAGGAGACAGAGAGGATAGAGCAGGGATATAGAGATAACAGAGAGGATAGAGGGTGGACACAGAGGAAACAGAAAGGATAGAGGAAGGACTTAAAGGAAACAGAGAGGGTAGGGGAGGATATAGAGAAGGACTGATAAAGGATGGAGGAGTATAGAGCAGGGATACAGAGGAGACAGAGAGGATAGAGACAAGGAGAAGAGAAAGAGAGGATAGAGACAAGGAGAGGAGACAGATAGGATAGAGCAGGGATACAGAGGAAAACAGAGAGGAAAGAGACAAGGAGAGAAGCAAGAGAGGATAGAGACAAGGAGAGGAGGCAGAGATGATAGAGCAGGCATACAGAGGAAACAGAGAGGATACAGACAAGGAGAGGAAACAGAGAGGATAGAGACAAGGAGAGGAGAAAGAGAGGATAGAGACAAGGAGAGGAGACAGAGTGGATAGAGACAAGGAGAGGAGAAAGAGAAGATAGAGACAAGGAGAGGAGACAGAGAGGATGGAGACAAGGAGAGGAGACAGAGAGGATAGAGACAAGGAGCGGTGAAAGAGAGGATAGAGAAAAGGAGAGGAGGCAGAGAGTATAGAGCAAAGATACAGAGGAGAAAGCGAGGATAGAGACAATGAGAGGAGAAAGAGATCATAGAGACAAGGAGAGGAGCCAGAGAGGATATAGGGAGGATACAGAGGAGAAAGAGAGGATAGAGACAAGAAGAGGAGAAAGAAAGGATATAGACAAGGATAGGAGAAAGAGAGGATAGAGACAAGGAGATGAGGCAGAGAGGGATGAAAAAGAGGAGGCAGAGAGGATAGAGGGAGAATATAGAGGAGACAGAGAGGATAGAGGTATGATATGGAGGAGGCAGAGAGTTTATAGAGTAGACAGAAAGGATAGAGAGGATATTAAGGAGACATAGAGGACAGAGTTAAGATATAGAGGGGAGAGAGTGGATATAGAGGAGGCAGAGGAGATAGAGGGAGGATATATAGGAGACATAGAGGATAGAGGGAGGACATATAGGAAACAGAGAGGAAAAAGTGAGAATATAGAGGAAACAGAGAGGATAGAGTGTGGATACAGAGGAAAAAGAGAGGATAGAGACAAGGAGAGGAGAAAGAGAGGATATAGACAAGGAGAGGAGACAGAGAGGATAAAGCAGGGATACAGAGGAAACAGAGAGGATAGAGGGTGGACACAGAGGAAACAGAAAGGATAGAGGAAGGACTTAAAGGAAACAGAGAGGGTAGAGGGAGGATATAGAGAAGGACTGATAAAGGATGGAGGAGTATAGAGCAGGGATACAGAGGAGACAGAGAGGATAGAGACAAGGAGAAGAGAAAGAGAGGATAGAGACAAGGACAGGAGACAGAGTATAGAGCAGGGATACAGAGGAAACAGATTGGATAGAGACAAGGAGAGGAGAAAGAGAGGATATAGGGGGGATACAGAGGAGAAAGAGAAGATAGAGACAAGGACTGGAGAAAGAGAGGATAGAGACAAGGATAGGAGAAAGAGAGGATAGAGACACGGAGAAGAGACAGAGAGGATAGAGACAAGGAGAGGAGAAAAAGAGGATAGAGACAAGGAGAGGAGAAAGAGAGGATAGAGACAAGGAGAGGAGACAGAGAGGATAGAGACAAGGAGAGGAGACAGAGAGGATAGAGCAGAGATAAAGAGGAAACAGAGGGGATAGAGACAAGGAGAGGAGAAAGAGATGATAGAGCAGGGATACAGAGGAGTCAGAGAGGATAGAGACAAGGATAGGAGAAAGAGAGGATATAGACAAGGAGAGGAGACAGAGAGGATAGAGCAGGGATACAGAGATAACAGAGAGGATAGAGGGTGGACACAGAGGAAACAGAAAGGATAGAGGAAGGACTTAAAGGAAACAGAGAGGGTAGGGGAGGATATAGAGAAGGACTGATAAAGGATGGAGGAGTATAGAGCAGGGATACAGAGGAGACAGAGAGGATAGAGACAAGGAGAAGAGAAAGAGAGGATAGAGACAAGGAGAGGAGACAGATAGGATAGAGCAGGGATACAGAGGAAAACAGAGAGGAAAGAGACAAGGAGAGAAGCAAGAGAGGATAGAGACAAGGAGAGGAGGCAGAGATGATAGAGCAGGCATACAGAGGAAACAGAGAGGATACAGACAAGGAGAGGAAACAGAGAGGATAGAGACAAGGAGAGGAGAAAGAGAGGATAGAGACAAGGAGAGGAGACAGAGTGGATAGAGACAAGGAGAGGAGAAAGAGAAGATAGAGACAAGGAGAGGAGACAGAGAGGATGGAGACAAGGAGAGGAGACAGAGAGGATAGAGACAAGGAGCGGAGAAAGAGAGGATAGAGAAAAGGAGAGGAGGCAGAGAGTATAGAGCAAAGATACAGAGGAGAAAGCGAGGATAGAGACAATGAGAGGAGAAAGAGATCATAGAGACAAGGAGAGGAGCCAGAGAGGATATAGGGAGGATACAGAGGAGAAAGAGAGGATAGAGACAAGAAGAGGAGAAAGAAAGGATATAGACAAGGATAGGAGAAAGAGAGGATAGAGACAAGGAGATGAGGCAGAGAGGGATGAAAAAGAGGAGGCAGAGAGGATAGAGGGAGAATATAGAGGAGACAGAGAGGATAGAGGTATGATATGGAGGAGGCAGAGAGTTTATAGAGTAGACAGAAAGGATAGAGAGGATATTAAGGAGACATAGAGGACAGAGTTAAGATATAGAGGGGAGAGAGTGGATATAGAGGAGGCAGAGGAGATAGAGGGAGGATATATAGGAGACATAGAGGATAGAGGGAGGACATATAGGAAACAGAGAGGAAAAAGTGAGAATATAGAGGAAACAGAGAGGATAGAGTGTGGATACAGAGGAAAAAGAGAGGATAGAGACAAGGAGAGGAGAAAGAGAGGATATAGACAAGGAGAGGAGACAGAGAGGACAAAGCAGGGATACAGAGGAAACAGAGAGGATAGAGGGTGGACACAGAGGAAACAGAAAGGATAGAGGAAGGACTTAAAGGAAACAGAGAGGGTAGAGGGAGGATATAGAGAAGGACTGATAAAGGATGGAGGAGTATAGAGCAGGGATACAGAGGAGACAGAGAGGATAGAGACAAGGAGAAGAGAAAGAGAGGATAGAGACAAGGACAGGAGACAGAGTATAGAGCAGGGATACAGAGGAAACAGATTGGATAGAGACAAGGAGAGGAGAAAGAGAGGATATAGGGGGGATACAGAGGATAAAGAGAAGATAGAGACAAGGACTGGAGAAAGAGAGGATAGAGACAAGGATAGGAGAAAGAGAGGATAGAGACACGGAGAAGAGACAGAGAGGATAGAGACAAGGAGAGGAGAAAGAGAGGATAGAGACAAGGAGAGGAGAAAGAGAGGATAGAGACAAGGAGAGGAGACAGAGAGGATAGAGACAAGGAGAGGAGACAGAGAGGATAGAGCAGAGATAAAGAGGAAACAGAGGGGATAGAGACAAGGAGAGGAGAAAGAGATGATAGAGCAGGGATACAGAGGAGTCAGAGAGGATAGAGACAAGGAGAGGAGACAGAGAGGATAGAGACAAGGAGTGTAGACAGAGAGTATAGAGCAGGGATACAGAGGAAACAGATTGGATAGAGATAAGGAGAGGAGAAAGAGAGGATATAGGGGGGATACAGAGGATTAAGAGAAGATAGAGACAAGGACTGGAGAAAGAGAGGATAGAGACAAGGATAGGAGAAAGAGAGGATAGAGACACGGAGAAGAGACAGAGAGGATAGAGACAAGGAGAGGAGAAAGAGAGGATAGAGACAAGGAGAGGAGAAAGAGAGGATAGAGACAAGGAGAGGAGACAGAGAGGATAGAGACAAGGAGAGGAGACAGAGAGGATAGAGCAGAGATAAAGAGGAAACAGAGGGGATAGAGACAAGGAGAGGAGAAAGAGATGATAGAGCAGGGATACAGAGGAGTCAGAGAGGATAGAGACAAGGAGAGGAGACAGAGAGGATAGAGACAAGGAGAGGAGGCAGAGAGGATACAGACAAGGAGAGTAGGCAGAGAGGATAGAGACAATGAGAGGAGGCAGAGATGATAGAGCAAGGGTACAGAGGAGACAGTTAGGATAGAGACAAGGAGATGAGAAAGAGAGGATAGAGACAAGGAGAGGAGGCAGAGATGATAGATACAATGAGAGGAGGCAGAGATGATAGAGCAGGGGTACAGAGGAGACAGTTAGGATAGAGACAATGAGATGAGAAAGAGAGGATAGAGACAAGGAGAGGAGGCAGAGATGATAGATACAATGAGAGGAGGCAGAGATGATAGAGCAGGGGTACAGAGGAGACAGTTAGGATAGAGACAATGAGATGAGAAAGAGAGGATAGAGACAAGGAGAGGAGGCAGAGATGATAGAGCAGGGATACAGAGGAAACAGAGAGGATACAGACAAGGAGAGGAGAAGGAGAGGATAGAGACAAGGAGAGGAGACAGAGAGGATAGAGCAGGGATACAGAGGAAACAAAGAGGAAAGAGACAAGGAGAGGAGCAAAAGAGGACAGAGACAAGGAGAGGAGAAAGAGAGGATAGAGACAAGGAGAGGAGAAAGAGGGGATAGAGACAATGAGAGGAGAAAGAGAGGATAGAGACAAGGAGAGGAGAAAGAGAAGATAGAGACAAGGAGAGGAGAAAGATAGGATATAGGGAGGATACAGAGGAGACAGAGAGGGTAGAGACAAGGAGAGGAGAAAGAGAGGATAGATACAAGGAGAGGAGGCAGAGAGGATATAGGGAGGATACAGAGACGACAGAGAGGATAGAGACAAGGAGAGGAGGCAGAGAGGATAGAGACAAGGAGAGGAGACAGAGAGGAGAGAGCAGGGATACAGAGGAAACCGAGAGGAAAGAGACAAGAGACAGAAAGGATAGAGAGGATATTGAGGAGACATAGAGGATAGAGTTAAGATATAGAGGGGAGAGAGTGGATATAGAGGAGGCAGAGAGGATAGAGGGAGGATATATAGGAGACATAGAGGAAAAAGTGAGAATATAGAGGAAACAGAGAGGATAGAGTGTGGATACAGAGGAAAAAGAGAGGATAGAGACAAGGATAGGAGAAAGAGAGGATATAGACAAGGAGAGGAGACAGAGAGGATAGAGCAGGGATACAGAGATAACAGAGAGGATAGAGGGTGGACACAGAGGAAACAGAAAGGATAGAGGAAGGACTTAAAGGAAACAGAGAGGGTAGGGGAGGATATAGAGAAGGACTGATAAAGGATGGAGGAGTATAGAGCAGGGATACAGAGGAGACAGAGAGGATAGAGACAAGGAGAAGAGAAAGAGAGGATAGAGACAAGGAGAGGAGACAGATAGGATAGAGCAGGGATACAGAGGAAAACAGAGAGGAAAGAGACAAGGAGAGAAGCAAGAGAGGATAGAGACAAGGAGAGGAGGCAGAGATGATAGAGCAGGCATACAGAGGAAACAGAGAGGATACAGACAAGGAGAGGAAACAGAGAGGATAGAGACAAGGAGATGAGGCAGAGAGGGATGAAAAAGAGGAGGCAGAGAGGATAGAGGGAGAATATAGAGGAGACAGAGAGGATAGAGGTATGATATGGAGGAGGCAGAGAGTTTATAGAGTAGACAGAAAGGATAGAGAGGATATTAAGGAGACATAGAGGACAGAGTTAAGATATAGAGGGGAGAGAGTGGATATAGAGGAGGCAGAGGAGATAGAGGGAGGATATATAGGAGACATAGAGGATAGAGGGAGGACATATAGGAAACAGAGAGGAAAAAGTGAGAATATAGAGGAAACAGAGAGGATAGAGTGTGGATACAGAGGAAAAAGAGAGGATAGAGACAAGGAGAGGAGAAAGAGAGGATATAGACAAGGAGAGGAGATAGAGAGGATAAAGCAGGGATACAGAGGAAACAGAGAGGATAGAGGGTGGACACAGAGGAAACAGAAAGGATAGAGGAAGGACTTAAAGGAAACAGAGAGGGTAGAGGGAGGATATAGAGAAGGACTGATAAAGGATGGAGGAGTATAGAGCAGGGATACAGAGGAGACAGAGAGGATAGAGACAAGGAGAAGAGAAAGAGAGGATAGAGACAAGGACAGGAGACAGAGTATAGAGCAGGGATACAGAGGAAACAGATTGGATAGAGACAAGGAGAGGAGAAAGAGAGGATATAGGGGGGATACAGAGGAGAAAGAGAAGATAGAGACAATGACTGGAGAAAGAGAGGAAAGAGACAAGGATAGGAGAAAGAGAGGATAGAGACACGGAGAAGAGACAGAGAGGATAAAGACAAGGAGAGGAGAAAGAGAGGATAGAGACAAGGAGAGGAGAAAGAGAGGATAGAGACAAGGAGAGGAGACAGAGAGGATAGAGACAAGGAGAGGAGACAGAGAGGATAGAGCAGAGATAAAGAGGAAACAGAGGGGATAGAGACAAGGAGAGGAGAAAGAGATGATAGAGCAGGGATACAGAGGAGTCAGAGAGGATAGAGACAAGGATAGGAGAAAGAGAGGATATAGACAAGGAGAGGAGACAGAGAGGATAGAGCAGGGATACAGAGATAACAGAGAGGATAGAGGGTGGACACAGAGGAAACAGAAAGGATAGAGGAAGGACTTAAAGGAAACAGAGAGGGTAGGGGAGGATATAGAGAAGGACTGATAAAGGATGGAGGAGTATAGAGCAGGGATACAGAGGAGACAGAGAGGATAGAGACAAGGAGAAGAGAAAGAGAGGATAGAGACAAGGAGAGGAGACAGATAGGATAGAGCAGGGATACAGAGGAAAACAGAGAGGAAAGAGACAAGGAGAGAAGCAAGAGAGGATAGAGACAAGGAGAGGAGGCAGAGATGATAGAGCAGGCATACAGAGGAAACAGAGAGGATACAGACAAGGAGAGGAAACAGAGAGGATAGAGACAAGGAGAGGAGAAAGAGCGGATAGAGACAAGGAGAGGAGACAGAGTGGATAGAGACAAGGAGAGGAGAAAGAGAAGATAGAGACAAGGAGAGGAGACAGAGAGGATGGAGACAAGGAGAGGAGACAGAGAGGATAGAGACAAGGAGCGGAGAAAGAGAGGATAGAGAAAAGGAGAGGAGGCAGAGAGTATAGAGCAAAGATACAGAGGAGAAAGCGAGGATAGAGACAATGAGAGGAGAAAGAGATCATAGAGACAAGGAGAGGAGCCAGAGAGGATATAGGGAGGATACAGAGGAGAAAGAGAGGATAGAGACAAGAAGAGGAGAAAGAAAGGATATAGACAAGGATAGGAGAAAGAGAGGATAGAGACAAGGAGATGAGGCAGAGAGGGATGAAAAAGAGGAGGCAGAGAGGATAGAGGGAGAATATAGAGGAGACAGAGAGGATAGAGGTATGATATGGAGGAGGCAGAGAGTTTATAGAGTAGACAGAAAGGATAGAGAGGATATTAAGGAGACATAGAGGACAGAGTTAAGATATAGAGGGGAGAGAGTGGATATAGAGGAGGCAGAGGAGATAGAGGGAGGATATATAGGAGACATAGAGGATAGAGGGAGGACATATAGGAAACAGAGAGGAAAAAGTGAGAATATAGAGGAAACAGAGAGGATAGAGTGTGGATACAGAGGAAAAAGAGAGGATAGAGACAAGGAGAGGAGAAAGAGAGGATATAGACAAGGAGAGGAGACAGAGAGGATAAAGCAGGGATACAGAGGAAACAGAGAGGATAGAGGGTGGACACAGAGGAAACAGAAAGGATAGAGGAAGGACTTAAAGGAAACAGAGAGGGTAGAGGGAGGATATAGAGAAGGACTGATAAAGGATGGAGGAGTATAGAGCAGGGATACAGAGGAGACAGAGAGGATAGAGACAAGGAGAAGAGAAAGAGAGGATAGAGACAAGGACAGGAGACAGAGTATAGAGCAGGGATACAGAGGAAACAGATTGGATAGAGACAAGGAGAGGAGAAAGAGAGGATATAGGGGGGATACAGAGGAGAAAGAGAAGATAGAGACAAGGACTGGAGAAAGAGAGGATAGAGACAAGGATAGGAGAAAGAGAGGATAGAGACATGGAGAAGAGACAGAGAGGATAGAGACAAGGAGAGGAGAAAGAGAGGATAGAGACAAGGAGAGGAGAAAGAGAGGATAGAGACAAGGAGAGGAGACAGAGAGGATAGAGACAAGGAGAGGAGACAGAGAGGATAGAGCAGAGATAAAGAGGAAACAGAGGGGATAGAGACAAGGAGAGGAGAAAGAGATGATAGAGCAGGGATACAGAGGAGTCAGAGAGGATAGAGACAAGGATAGGAGAAAGAGAGGATATAGACAAGGAGAGGAGACAGAGAGGATAGAGCAGGGATACAGAGATAACAGAGAGGATAGAGGGTGGACACAGAGGAAACAGAAAGGATAGAGGAAGGACTTAAAGGAAACAGAGAGGGTAGGGGAGGATATAGAGAAGGACTGATAAAGGATGGAGGAGTATAGAGCAGGGATACAGAGGAGACAGAGAGGATAGAGACAAGGAGAAGAGAAAGAGAGGATAGAGACAAGGAGAGGAGACAGATAGGATAGAGCAGGGATACAGAGGAAAACAGAGACGAAAGAGACAAGGAGAGAAGCAAGAGAGGATAGAGACAAGGAGAGGAGGCAGAGATGATAGAGCAGGCATACAGAGGAAACAGAGAGGATACAGACAAGGAGAGGAAACAGAGAGGATAGAGACAAGGAGAGGAGAAAGAGAGGATAGAGACAAGGAGAGGAGACAGAGTGGATAGAGACAAGGAGAGGAGAAAGAGAAGATAGAGACAAGGAGAGGAGACAGAGAGGATGGAGACAAGGAGAGGAGACAGAGAGGATAGAGACAAGGAGCGGAGAAAGAGAGGATAGAGAAAAGGAGAGGAGGCAGAGAGTATAGAGCAAAGATACAGAGGAGAAAGCGAGGATAGAGACAATGAGAGGAGAAAGAGATCATAGAGACAAGGAGAGGAGCCAGAGAGGATATAGGGAGGATACAGAGGAGAAAGAGAGGATAGAGACAAGAAGAGGAGAAAGAAAGGATATAGACAAGGATAGGAGAAAGAGAGGATAGAGACAAGGAGATGAGGCAGAGAGGGATGAAAAAGAGGAGGCAGAGAGGATAGAGGGAGAATATAGAGGAGACAGAGAGGATAGAGGTATGATATGGAGGAGGCAGAGAGTTTATAGAGTAGACAGAAAGGATAGAGAGGATATTAAGGAGACATAGAGGACAGAGTTAAGATATAGAGGGGAGAGAGTGGATATAGAGGAGGCAGAGGAGATAGAGGGAGGATATATAGGAGATATAGAGGATAGAGGGAGGACATATAGGAAACAGAGAGGAAAAAGTGAGAATATAGAGGAAACAGAGAGGATAGAGTGTGGATACAGAGGAAAAAGAGAGGATAGAGACAAGGAGAGGAGAAAGAGAGGATATAGACAAGGAGAGGAGACAGAGAGGATAAAGCAGGGATACAGAGGAAACAGAGAGGATAGAGGGTGGACACAGAGGAAACAGAAAGGATAGAGGAAGGACTTAAAGGAAACAGAGAGGGTAGAGGGAGGATATAGAGAAGGACTGATAAAGGATGGAGGAGTATAGAGCAGGGATACAGAGGAGACAGAGAGGATAGAGACAAGGAGAAGAGAAAGAGAGGATAGAGACAAGGACAGGAGACAGAGTATAGAGCAGGGATACAGAGGAAACAGATTGGATAGAGACAAGGAGAGGAGAAAGAGAGGATATAGGGGGGATACAGAGGAGAAAGAGAAGATAGAGACAAGGACTGGAGAAAGAGAGGATAGAGACAAGGATAGGAGAAAGAGAGGATAGAGACACGGAGAAGAGACAGAGAGGATAGAGACAAGGAGAGGAGAAAGAGAGGATAGAGACAAGGAGAGGAGAAAGAGAGGATAGAGACAAGGAGAGGAGACAGAGAGGATAGAGACAAGGAGAGGAGACAGAGAGGATAGAGCAGAGATAAAGAGGAAACAGAGGGGATAGAGACAAGGAGAGGAGAAAGAGATGATAGAGCAGGGATACAGAGGAGTCAGAGAGGATAGAGACAAGGAGAGGAGACAGAGAGGATAGAGACAAGGAGTGTAGACAGAGAGTATAGAGCAGGGATACAGAGGAAACAGATTGGATAGAGATAAGGAGAGGAGAAAGAGAGGATATAGGGGGGATACAGAGGATTAAGAGAAGATAGAGACAAGGACTGGAGAAAGAGAGGATAGAGACAAGGATAGGAGAAAGAGAGGATAGAGACACGGAGAAGAGACAGAGAGGATAGAGACAAGGAGAGGAGAAAGAGAGGATAGAGACAAGGAGAGGAGAAAGAGAGGATAGAGACAAGGAGAGGAGACAGAGAGGATAGAGACAAGGAGAGGAGACAGAGAGGATAGAGCAGAGATAAAGAGGAAACAGAGGGGATAGAGACAAGGAGAGGAGAAAGAGATGATAGAGCAGGGATACAGAGGAGTCAGAGAGGATAGAGACAAGGAGAGGAGACAGAGAGGATAGAGACAAGGAGAGGAGGCAGAGAGGATACAGACAAGGAGAGTAGGCAGAGAGGATAGAGACAATGAGAGGAGGCAGAGATGATAGAGCAAGGGTACAGAGGAGACAGTTAGGATAGAGACAAGGAGATGAGAAAGAGAGGATAGAGACAAGGAGAGGAGGCAGAGATGATAGATACAATGAGAGGAGGCAGAGATGATAGAGCAGGGGTACAGAGGAGACAGTTAGGATAGAGACAATGAGATGAGAAAGAGAGGATAGAGACAAGGAGAGGAGGCAGAGATGATAGATACAATGAGAGGAGGCAGAGATGATAGAGCAGGGGTACAGAGGAGACAGTTAGGATAGAGACAATGAGATGAGAAAGAGAGGATAGAGACAAGGAGAGGAGGCAGAGATGATAGAGCAGGGATACAGAGGAAACAGAGAGGATACAGACAAGGAGAGGAGAAGGAGAGGATAGAGACAAGGAGAGGAGACAGAGAGGATAGAGCAGGGATACAGAGGAAACAAAGAGGAAAGAGACAAGGAGAGGAGCAAAAGAGGACAGAGACAAGGAGAGGAGAAAGAGAGGATAGAGACAAGGAGAGGAGAAAGAGGGGATAGAGACAATGAGAGGAGAAAGAGAGGATAGAGACAAGGAGAGGAGAAAGAGAGGATATAGGGAGGATACAGAGACGACAGAGAGGATAGAGACAAGGAGAGGAGGCAGAGAGGATAGAGACAAGGAGAGGAGACAGAGAGGAGAGAGCAGGGATACAGAGGAAACCGAGAGGAAAGAGACAAGAGACAGAAAGGATAGAGAGGATATTGAGGAGTCATAGAGGATAGAGTTAAGATATAGAGGGGAGAGAGTGGATATAGAGGAGGCAGAGAGGATAGAGGGAGGATATATAGGAGACATAGAGGAAAAAGTGAGAATATAGAGGAAACAGAGAGGATAGAGTGTGGATACAGAGGAAAAAGAGAGGATAGAGACAAGGATAGGAGAAAGAGAGGATATAGACAAGGAGAGGAGACAGAGAGGATAGAGCAGGGATACAGAGATAACAGAGAGGATAGAGGGTGGACACAGAGGAAACAGAAAGGATAGAGGAAGGACTTAAAGGAAACAGAGAGGGTAGGGGAGGATATAGAGAAGGACTGATAAAGGATGGAGGAGTATAGAGCAGGGATACAGAGGAGACAGAGAGGATAGAGACAAGGAGAAGAGAAAGAGAGGATAGAGACAAGGAGAGGAGACAGATAGGATAGAGCAGGGATACAGAGGAAAACAGAGAGGAAAGAGACAAGGAGAGAAGCAAGAGAGGATAGAGACAAGGAGAGGAGGCAGAGATGATAGAGCAGGCATACAGAGGAAACAGAGAGGATACAGACAAGGAGAGGAAACAGAGAGGATAGAGACAAGGAGAGGAGAAAGAGAGGATAGAGACAAGGAGAGGAGACAGAGTGGATAGAGACAAGGAGAGGAGAAAGAGAAGATAGAGACAAGGAGAGGAGACAGAGAGGATGGAGACAAGGAGAGGAGACAGAGAGGATAGAGACAAGGAGCGGAGAAAGAGAGGATAGAGAAAAGGAGAGGAGGCAGAGAGTATAGAGCAAAGATACAGAGGAGAAAGCGAGGATAGAGACAATGAGAGGAGAAAGAGATCATAGAGACAAGGAGAGGAGCCAGAGAGGATATAGGGAGGATACAGAGGAGAAAGAGAGGATAGAGACAAGAAGAGGAGAAAGAAAGGATATAGACAAGGATAGGAGAAAGAGAGGATAGAGACAAGGAGATGAGGCAGAGAGGGATGAAAAAGAGGAGGCAGAGAGGATAGAGGGAGAATATAGAGGAGACAGAGAGGATAGAGGTATGATATGGAGGAGGCAGAGAGTTTATAGAGTAGACAGAAAGGATAGAGAGGATATTAAGGAGCCATAGAGGACAGAGTTAAGATATAGAGGGGAGAGAGTGGATATAGAGGAGGCAGAGGAGATAGAGGGAGGATATATAGGAGACATAGAGGATAGAGGGAGGACATATAGGAAACAGAGAGGAAAAAGTGAGAATATAGAGGAAACAGAGAGGATAGAGTGTGGATACAGAGGAAAAAGAGAGGATAGAGACAAGGAGAGGAGAAAGAGAGGATATAGACAAGGAGAGGAGACAGAGAGGATAAAGCAGGGATACAGAGGAAACAGAGAGGATAGAGGGTGGACACAGAGGAAACAGAAAGGATAGAGGAAGGACTTAAAGGAAACAGAGAGGGTAGAGGGAGGATATAGAGAAGGACTGATAAAGGATGGAGGAGTATAGAGCAGGGATACAGAGGAGACAGAGAGGATAGAGACAAGGAGAAGAGAAAGAGAGGATAGAGACAAGGACAGGAGACAGAGTATAGAGCAGGGATACAGAGGAAACAGATTGGATAGAGACAAGGAGAGGAGAAAGAGAGGATATAGGGGGGATACAGAGGAGAAAGAGAAGATAGAGACAATGACTGGAGAAAGAGAGGAAAGAGACAAGGATAGGAGAAAGAGAGGATAGAGACACGGAGAAGAGACAGAGAGGATAGAGACAAGGAGAGGAGAAAGAGAGGATAGAGACAAGGAGAGGAGAAAGAGAGGATAGAGACAAGGAGAGGAGACAGAGAGGATAGAGACAAGGAGAGGAGACAGAGAGGATAGAGCAGAGATAAAGAGGAAACAGAGGGGATAGAGACAAGGAGAGGAGAAAGAGATGATAGAGCAGGGATACAGAGGAGTCAGAGAGGATAGAGACAAGGAGAGGAGACAGAGAGGATAGAGACAAGGAGAGGAGGCAGAGAGGATACAGACAAGGAGAGTAGGCAGAGAGGATAGATACAATGAGAGGAGGCAGAGATGATAGAGCAAGGGTACAGAGGAGACAGTTAGGATAGAGACAAGGAGATGAGAAAGAGAGGATAGAGACAAGGAGAGGAGGCAGAGATGATAGATACAATGAGAGGAGGCAGAGATGATAGAGCAGGGGTACAGAGGAGACAGTTAGGATAGAGACAATGAGATGAGAAAGAGAGGATAGAGACAAGGAGAGGAGGCAGAGATGATAGAGCAGGGATACAGAGGAAACAGAGAGGATACAGACAAGGAGAGGAGAAGTAGAGGATAGAGACAAGGAGAGGAGACAGAGAGGATAGAGCAGGGATACAGAGGAAACAAAGAGGAAAGAGACAAGGAGAGGAGACAGAGAGGATAGAGACAAGGAGAGGAGGCAGAGAGGATACAGACAAGGAGAGTAGGCAGAGAGGATAGATACAATGAGAGGAGGCAGAGATGATAGAGACAAGGAGAGGAGAAATGGAGGATAGAGACAAGAAGAGGAGAAAGAGAGGATAGAGACAAGGAGTGTAGACAGAGAGTATAGAGCAGGGATACAGAGGAAACAGATTGGATAGAGATAAGGAGAGGAGAAAGAGAGGATATAGGGGGGATACAGAGGATTAAGAGAAGATAGAGACAAGGACTGGAGAAAGAGAGGATAGAGACAAGGATAGGAGAAAGAGAGGATAGAGACACGGAGAAGAGACAGAGAGGATAGAGACAAGGAGAGGAGAAAGAGAGGATAGAGACAAGGAGAGGAGAAAGAGAGGATAGAGACAAGGAGAGGAGACAGAGAGGATAGAGACAAGGAGAGGAGAAAGAGAGGATAGAGCAGAGATAAAGAGGAAACAGAGGGGATAGAGACAAGGAG
Organism: Oncorhynchus mykiss; assembly: GCF_013265735.2. NCBI lineage: Eukaryota > Metazoa > Chordata > Actinopteri > Salmoniformes > Salmonidae > Oncorhynchus > Oncorhynchus mykiss. The sequence continues at coordinate 16,185,935 of NC_048576.1, read as the reverse complement.
AGGAGAAAGAGATGATAGAGCAGGGATACAGAGGAGTCAGAGAGGATAGAGACAAGGAGAGGAGACAGAGAGGATAGAGACAAGGAGAGGAGGCAGAGAGGATACAGACAAGGAGAGTAGGCAGAGAGGATAGAGACAATGAGAGGAGGCTGAGATGATAGAGCAAGGGTACAGAGGAGACAGTTAGGATAGAGACAAGGAGATGAGAAAGAGAGGATAGAGACAAGGAGAGGAGGCAGAGATGATAGATACAATGAGAGGAGGCAGAGATGATAGAGCAGGGGTACAGAGGAGACAGTTAGGATAGAGACAATGAGATGAGAAAGAGAGGATAGAGACAAGGAGAGGAGGCAGAGATGATAGATACAATGAGAGGAGGCAGAGATGATAGAGCAGGGGTAAAGAGGAGACAGTTAGGATAGAGACAATGAGATGAGAAAGAGAGGATAGAGACAAGGAGAGGAGACAGATAGGATAGAGCAGGGATACAGAGGAAAACAGAGAGGAAAGAGACAAGGAGAGAAGCAAGAGAGGATAGAGACAAGGAGAGGAGGCAGAGATGATAGAGCAGAGATAAAGAGGAAACAGAGGGGATAGAGACAAGGAGAGGAGAAAGAGATGATAGAGCAGGGATACAGAGGAGTCAGAGAGGATAGAGACAAGGATAGGAGAAAGAGAGGATATAGACAAGGAGAGGAGACAGAGAGGATAGAGCAGGGATACAGAGATAACAGAGAGGATAGAGGGTGGACACAGAGGAAACAGAAAGGATAGAGGAAGGACTTAAAGGAAACAGAGAGGGTAGGGGAGGATATAGAGAAGGACTGATAAAGGATGGAGGAGTATAGAGCAGGGATACAGAGGAGACAGAGAGGATAGAGACAAGGAGAAGAGAAAGAGAGGATAGAGACAAGGAGAGGAGACAGATAGGATAGAGCAGGGATACAGAGGAAAACAGAGAGGAAAGAGACAAGGAGAGAAGCAAGAGAGGATAGAGACAAGGAGAGGAGGCAGAGATGATAGAGCAGGCATACAGAGGAAACAGAGAGGATACAGACAAGGAGAGGAAACAGAGAGGATAGAGACAAGGAGAGGAGAAAGAGAGGATAGAGACAAGGAGAGGAGACAGAGTGGATAGAGACAAGGAGAGGAGAAAGAGAAGATAGAGACAAGGAGAGGAGACAGAGAGGATGGAGACAAGGAGAGGAGACAGAGAGGATAGAGACAAGGAGCGGAGAAAGAGAGGATAGAGAAAAGGAGAGGAGGCAGAGAGTATAGAGCAAAGATACAGAGGAGAAAGCGAGGATAGAGACAATGAGAGGAGAAAGAGATCATAGAGACAAGGAGAGGAGCCAGAGAGGATATAGGGAGGATACAGAGGAGAAAGAGAGGATAGAGACAAGAAGAGGAGAAAGAAAGGATATAGACAAGGATAGGAGAAAGAGAGGATAGAGACAAGGAGATGAGGCAGAGAGGGATGAAAAAGAGGAGGCAGAGAGGATAGAGGGAGAATATAGAGGAGACAGAGAGGATAGAGGTATGATATGGAGGAGGCAGAGAGTTTATAGAGTAGACAGAAAGGATAGAGAGGATATTAAGGAGCCATAGAGGACAGAGTTAAGATATAGAGGGGAGAGAGTGGATATAGAGGAGGCAGAGGAGATAGAGGGAGGATATATAGGAGACATAGAGGATAGAGGGAGGACATATAGGAAACAGAGAGGAAAAAGTGAGAATATAGAGGAAACAGAGAGGATAGAGTGTGGATACAGAGGAAAAAGAGAGGATAGAGACAAGGAGAGGAGAAAGAGAGGATATAGACAAGGAGAGGAGACAGAGAGGATAAAGCAGGGATACAGAGGAAACAGAGAGGATAGAGGGTGGACACAGAGGAAACAGAAAGGATAGAGGAAGGACTTAAAGGAAACAGAGAGGGTAGAGGAAGGATATAGAGAAGGACTGATAAAGGATGGAGGAGTATAGAGCAGGGATACAGAGGAGACAGAGAGGATAGAGACAAGGAGAAGAGAAAGAGAGGATAGAGACAAGGACAGGAGACAGAGTATAGAGCAGGGATACAGAGGAAACAGATTGGATAGAGACAAGGAGAGGAGAAAGAGAGGATATAGGGGGGATACAGAGGAGAAAGAGAAGATAGAGACAATGACTGGAGAAAGAGAGGAAAGAGACAAGGATAGGAGAAAGAGAGGATAGAGACACGGAGAAGAGACAGAGAGGATAGAGACAAGGAGAGGAGAAAGAGAGGATAGAGACAAGGAGAGGAGAAAGAGAGGATAGAGACAAGGAGAGGAGACAGAGAGGATAGAGACAAGGAGAGGAGACAGAGAGGATAGAGCAGAGATAAAGAGGAAACAGAGGGGATAGAGACAAGGAGAGGAGAAAGAGATGATAGAGCAGGGATACAGAGGAGTCAGAGAGGATAGAGACAAGGAGAGGAGACAGAGAGGATAGAGACAAGGAGAGGAGGCAGAGAGGATACAGACAAGGAGAGTAGGCAGAGAGGATAGATACAATGAGAGGAGGCAGAGATGATAGAGCAAGGGTACAGAGGAGACAGTTAGGATAGAGACAAGGAGATGAGAAAGAGAGGATAGAGACAAGGAGAGGAGGCAGAGATGATAGATACAATGAGAGGAGGCAGAGATGATAGAGCAGGGGTACAGAGGAGACAGTTAGGATAGAGACAATGAGATGAGAAAGAGAGGATAGAGACAAGGAGAGGAGGCAGAGATGATAGAGCAGGGATACAGAGGAAACAGAGAGGATACAGACAAGGAGAGGAGAAGTAGAGGATAGAGACAAGGAGAGGAGACAGAGAGGATAGAGCAGGGATACAGAGGAAACAAAGAGGAAAGAGACAAGGAGAGGAGACAGAGAGGATAGAGACAAGGAGAGGAGGCAGAGAGGATACAGACAAGGAGAGTAGGCAGAGAGGATAGATACAATGAGAGGAGGCAGAGATGATAGAGACAAGGAGAGGAGAAATGGAGGATAGAGACAAGAAGAGGAGAAAGAGAGGATAGAGACAAGGAGTGTAGACAGAGAGTATAGAGCAGGGATACAGAGGAAACAGATTGGATAGAGATAAGGAGAGGAGAAAGAGAGGATATAGGGGGGATACAGAGGATTAAGAGAAGATAGAGACAAGGACTGGAGAAAGAGAGGATAGAGACAAGGATAGGAGAAAGAGAGGATAGAGACACGGAGAAGAGACAGAGAGGATAGAGACAAGGAGAGGAGAAAGAGAGGATAGAGACAAGGAGAGGAGAAAGAGAGGATAGAGACAAGGAGAGGAGACAGAGAGGATAGAGACAAGGAGAGGAGAAAGAGAGGATAGAGCAGAGATAAAGAGGAAACAGAGGGGATAGAGACAAGGAGAGGAGAAAGAGATGATAGAGCAGGGATACAGAGGAGTCAGAGAGGATAGAGACAAGGAGAGGAGACAGAGAGGATAGAGACAAGGAGAGGAGGCAGAGAGGATACAGACAAGGAGAGTAGGCAGAGAGGATAGAGACAATGAGAGGAGGCAGAGATGATAGAGCAAGGGTACAGAGGAGACAGTTAGGATAGAGACAAGGAGATGAGAAAGAGAGGATAGAGACAAGGAGAGGAGGCAGAGATGATAGATACAATGAGAGGAGGCAGAGATGATAGAGCAGGGGTACAGAGGAGACAGTTAGGATAGAGACAATGAGATGAGAAAGAGAGGATAGAGACAAGGAGAGGAGGCAGAGATGATAGATACAATGAGAGGAGGCAGAGATGATAGAGCAGGGGTAAAGAGGAGACAGTTAGGATAGAGACAATGAGATGAGAAAGAGAGGATAGAGACAAGGAGAGGAGACAGATAGGATAGAGCAGGGATACAGAGGAAAACAGAGAGGAAAGAGACAAGGAGAGAAGCAAGAGAGGATAGAGACAAGGAGAGGAGGCAGAGATGATAGAGCAGAGATAAAGAGGAAACAGAGGGGATAGAGACAAGGAGAGGAGAAAGAGATGATAGAGCAGGGATACAGAGGAGTCAGAGAGGATAGAGACAAGGATAGGAGAAAGAGAGGATATAGACAATGAGAGGAGACAGAGAGGATAGAGCAGGGATACAGAGATAACAGAGAGGATAGAGGGTGGACACAGAGGAAACAGAAAGGATAGAGGAAGGACTTAAAGGAAACAGAGAGGGTAGGGGAGGATATAGAGAAGGACTGATAAAGGATGGAGGAGTATAGAGCAGGGATACAGAGGAGACAGAGAGGATAGAGACAAGGAGAAGAGAAAGAGAGGATAGAGACAAGGAGAGGAGACAGATAGGATAGAGCAGGGATACAGAGGAAAACAGAGAGGAAAGAGACAAGGAGAGAAGCAAGAGAGGATAGAGACAAGGAGAGGAGGCAGAGATGATAGAGCAGGCATACAGAGGAAACAGAGAGGATACAGACAAGGAGAGGAAACAGAGAGGATAGAGACAAGGAGAGGAGAAAGAGAGGATAGAGACAAGGAGAGGAGACAGAGTGGATAGAGACAAGGAGAGGAGAAAGAGAAGATAGAGACAAGGAGAGGAGACAGAGAGGATGGAGACAAGGAGAGGAGACAGAGAGGATAGAGACAAGGAGCGGAGAAAGAGAGGATAGAGAAAAGGAGAGGAGGCAGAGAGTATAGAGCAAAGATACAGAGGAGAAAGCGAGGATAGAGACAATGAGAGGAGAAAGAGATCATAGAGACAAGGAGAGGAGCCAGAGAGGATATAGGGAGGATACAGAGGAGAAAGAGAGGATAGAGACAAGAAGAGGAGAAAGAAAGGATATAGACAAGGATAGGAGAAAGAGAGGATAGAGACAAGGAGATGAGGCAGAGAGGGATGAAAAAGAGGAGGCAGAGAGGATAGAGGGAGAATATAGAGGAGACAGAGAGGATAGAGGTATGATATGGAGGAGGCAGAGAGTTTATAGAGTAGACAGAAAGGATAGAGAGGATATTAAGGAGCCATAGAGGACAGAGTTAAGATATAGAGGGGAGAGAGTGGATATAGAGGAGGCAGAGGAGATAGAGGGAGGATATATAGGAGACATAGAGGATAGAGGGAGGACATATAGGAAACAGAGAGGAAAAAGTGAGAATATAGAGGAAACAGAGAGGATAGAGTGTGGATACAGAGGAAAAAGAGAGGATAGAGACAAGGAGAGGAGAAAGAGAGGATATAGACAAGGAGAGGAGACAGAGAGGATAAAGCAGGGATACAGAGGAAACAGAGAGGATAGAGGGTGGACACAGAGGAAACAGAAAGGATAGAGGAAGGACTTAAAGGAAACAGAGAGGGTAGAGGGAGGATATAGAGAAGGACTGATAAAGGATGGAGGAGTATAGAGCAGGGATACAGAGGAGACAGAGAGGATAGAGACAAGGAGAAGAGAAAGAGAGGATAGAGACAAGGACAGGAGACAGAGTATAGAGCAGGGATACAGAGGAAACAGATTGGATAGAGACAAGGAGAGGAGAAAGAGAGGATATAGGGGGGATACAGAGGAGAAAGAGAAGATAGAGACAATGACTGGAGAAAGAGAGGAAAGAGACAAGGATAGGAGAAAGAGAGGATAGAGACACGGAGAAGAGACAGAGAGGATAGAGACAAGGAGAGGAGAAAGAGAGGATAGAGACAAGGAGAGGAGAAAGAGAGGATAGAGACAAGGAGAGGAGACAGAGAGGATAGAGACAAGGAGAGGAGACAGAGAGGATAGAGCAGAGATAAAGAGGAAACAGAGGGGATAGAGACAAGGAGAGGAGAAAGAGATGATAGAGCAGGGATACAGAGGAGTCAGAGAGGATAGAGACAAGGAGAGGAGACAGAGAGGATAGAGACAAGGAGAGGAGGCAGAGAGGATACAGACAAGGAGAGTAGGCAGAGAGGATAGATACAATGAGAGGAGGCAGAGATGATAGAGCAAGGGTACAGAGGAGACAGTTAGGATAGAGACAAGGAGATGAGAAAGAGAGGATAGAGACAAGGAGAGGAGGCAGAGATGATAGATACAATGAGAGGAGGCAGAGATGATAGAGCAGGGGTACAGAGGAGACAGTTAGGATAGAGACAATGAGATGAGAAAGAGAGGATAGAGACAAGGAGAGGAGGCAGAGATGATAGAGCAGGGATACAGAGGAAACAGAGAGGATACAGACAAGGAGAGGAGAAGTAGAGGATAGAGACAAGGAGAGGAGACAGAGAGGATAGAGCAGGGATACAGAGGAAACAAAGAGGAAAGAGACAAGGAGAGGAGACAGAGAGGATAGAGACAAGGAGAGGAGGCAGAGAGGATACAGACAAGGAGAGTAGGCAGAGAGGATAGATACAATGAGAGGAGGCAGAGATGATAGAGACAAGGAGAGGAGAAATGGAGGATAGAGACAAGAAGAGGAGAAAGAGAGGATAGAGACAAGGAGTGTAGACAGAGAGTATAGAGCAGGGATACAGAGGAAACAGATTGGATAGAGATAAGGAGAGGAGAAAGAGAGGATATAGGGGGGATACAGAGGATTAAGAGAAGATAGAGACAAGGACTGGAGAAAGAGAGGATAGAGACAAGGATAGGAGAAAGAGAGGATAGAGACACGGAGAAGAGACAGAGAGGATAGAGACAAGGAGAGGAGAAAGAGAGGATAGAGACAAGGAGAGGAGAAAGAGAGGATAGAGACAAGGAGAGGAGAAAGAGAGGATAGAGACAAGGAGAGGAGAAAGAGAGGATAGAGCAGAGATAAAGAGGAAACAGAGGGGATAGAGACAAGGAGAGGAGAAAGAGATGATAGAGCAGGGATACAGAGGAGTCAGAGAGGATAGAGACAAGGAGAGGAGACAGAGAGGATAGAGACAAGGAGAGGAGGCAGAGAGGATACAGACAAGGAGAGTAGGCAGAGAGGATAGAGACAATGAGAGGAGGCAGAGATGATAGAGCAAGGGTACAGAGGAGACAGTTAGGATAGAGACAAGGAGATGAGAAAGAGAGGATAGAGACAAGGAGAGGAGGCAGAGATGATAGATACAATGAGAGGAGGCAGAGATGATAGAGCAGGGGTACAGAGGAGACAGTTAGGATAGAGACAATGAGATGAGAAAGAGAGGATAGAGACAAGGAGAGGAGGCAGAGATGATAGATACAATGAGAGGAGGCAGAGATGATAGAGCAGGGGTAAAGAGGAGACAGTTAGGATAGAGACAATGAGATGAGAAAGAGAGGATAGAGACAAGGAGAGGAGGCAGAGATGATAGAGCAGGGATACAGAGGAAACAGAGAGGATACAGACAAGGAGAGGAGAAGGAGAGGATAGAGACAAGGAGAGGAGACAGAGAGGATAGAGCAGGGATACAGAGGAAACAAAGAGGAAAGAGACAAGGAGAGGAGCAAAAGAGGACAGAGACAAGGAGAGGAGAAAGAGAGGATAGAGACAAGGAGAGGAGAAAGAGGGGATAGAGACAATGAGAGGAGAAAGAGAGGATAGAGACAAGGAGAGGAGAAATGGAGGATAGAGACAAGAAGAGGAGAAAGAGAGGATAGAGACAAGGAGTGTAGACAGAGAGTATAGAGCAGGGATACAGAGGAAACAGATTGGATAGAGATAAGGAGAGGAGAAAGAGAGGATATAGGGGGGATACAGAGGATTAAGAGAAGATAGAGACAAGGACTGGAGAAAGAGAGGATAGAGACAAGGATAGGAGAAAGAGAGGATAGAGACACGGAGAAGAGACAGAGAGGATAGAGACAAGGAGAGGAGAAAGAGAGGATAGAGACAAGGAGAGGAGAAAGAGAGGATAGAGACAAGGAGAGGAGACAGAGAGGATAGAGACAAGGAGAGGAGACAGAGAGGATTGAGCAGAGATAAAGAGGAAACAGAGGGGATAGAGACAAGGAGAGGAGAAAGAGATGATAGAGCAGGGATACAGAGGAGTCAGAGAGGATAGAGACAAGGAGAGGAGACAGAGAGGATAGAGACAAGGAGAGGAGGCAGAGAGGATACAGACAAGGAGAGTAGGCAGAGAGGATAGAGACAATGAGAGGAGGCAGAGATGATAGAGCAAGGGTACAGAGGAGACAGTTAGGATAGAGACAAGGAGATGAGAAAGAGAGGATAGAGACAAGGAGAGGAGGCAGAGATGATAGATACAATGAGAGGAGGCAGAGATGATAGAGCAGGGGTACAGAGGAGACAGTTAGGATAGAGACAATGAGATGAGAAAGAGAGGATAGAGACAAGGAGAGGAGGCATAGATGATAGAGCAGGGATACAGAGGAAACAGAGAGGATACAGACAAGGAGAGGAGAAGGAGAGGATAGAGACAAGGAGAGGAGACAGAGAGGATAGAGCAGGGATACAGAGGAAACAAAGAGGAAAGAGACAAGGAGAGGAGCAAAAGAGGACAGAGACAAGGAGAGGAGAAAGAGAGGATAGAGACAAGGAGAGGAGAAAGAGGGGATGGAGACAATGAGAGGAGAAAGAGAGGATAGAGACAAGGAGAGGAGAAATGGAGGATAGAGACAAGAAGAGTTGAAAGAGAGGATAGAGACAAGGAGTGTAGACAGAGAGTATAGAGCAGGGATACAGAGGAGAAAGAGAGGATAGAGACAATGAGAGGAGAAAGAGAGAATATAGGGAGGAAACAGAGGAGAAAGAGAGGATAGAGACAAGGAGAGGAGACAGAGAGGATAGAGCAGGGATACAGAGGAAACATAGAGGATAGAGACAAGGAGAGGAGAAAGAGAGGATAGAGACAAGGAGAGGAGACAGAGAGGATAGAGACAAGAAGAGGAGACAGAGAGGATAGAGCAGGGATACAGAGGAGAAAGAGAGGATAGAGACAAGGAGAGGAGGCAGAGATGATATAGCAGGGATACAGAGGAAACAGAGAGGATAGAGACAAGGAGAGGAGAAAGTGAGGATATAGACAAGGAAAGGAGACAGAGAGGATAGAGACAAGGAGAGGAGACAGAGAGGATCGAGCAGGGATACAGAGGAGAGAGAGGATATAGACAAGGAGAGGAGGCAGAGAGGATAGAGAGAAGGAGAGGAGAAAGATTGGATAGAGACAAGGAGAGAAGGAAGAGGGGATAGAGACAAGGAGATGAGCCAGAGGATAGAGCAAAGGAGAGGAGACAGAGAAGATAGAGACAAGGAGAGGAGAAAGAGAGGATAGAGACAAGGAGAGGAGACAGAGAGTATAAAGCAGGGATAAGGAGGAGACAGAGAGGATAGAGAAAAGGAGAAGAGAAAGAGAGGATAGAGACAAGTACAGGAGACAGAGAGTATAGAGCAGGGATTCAGAGGAAACAGAGTGGATAGAGACAAGGAGAGGAGACAGAGAGGATATAGGGAGGATACAGAGTAGAAAGAGAGGAAAGAGACAAGGAGAGGAGAAAGAGAGGATAGAGACAAGGAGAGGAGAAAGAGAGGATATAGACAAGGAGATGAGACAGAGAGGATAGAGACAAGGAGAGGAGACAGAGAGGATCGAGCAGGGATACAGAGGAAACAGGTTGGATAGAGACAAGGAGAGGAGAAAGAGAGGATATAGGGAGGATACAGCGGAGAAATAGAAGATAGAGACAAGGAGAGGAGAAAGAGAGGATAGAGACACGGAGAGGAGACAGAGAGGATATAGACAAGGAGAGGAGGCAGAGAGGATAGAGACAAAGGGAGGAGACAGAGAGGATAGAGACAAGGAGAGGAGAAAGAGAGGATAGAGACAAGGAGAGGAGACAGAGAGGATAGAGACAAGGAGAGGAGAAAGAGACAAGGAGAGGAAACAGAGCGTATAGAGACAAGGAGAGGAGGAAGAGAGGATAGAGACAAGGAGAGGAGACAGAGTGGATAGAGACAAGGAGCGGAGAAAGAGAGGATAGAGAGAAGGAGAGGAGAAAGAGAGGATAGAGACAAGGAGAGGAGACAGAGAGTATAGAGCAGGGATACAGGGGAAACAGAGTGGATAGAGACAAGGAGAGGAGACAGATAGGATATAGGGAGGATACAGAGGAGAAAGAGAGGATAGAGACAAGAAGAGGAGAAAGAAAGGATAGAGACAAGGAGAGGAGACAGAGAGGATAGAGCAGGGATACAGAGGAAACATAGAGAATAGAGACAAGGAGAGGAGAAAGAGAGGATAGAGACAAGGAGCGGAGAAAGAGAGGATAGAGAGAAGGAGAGGAGAAAGAGAGGATAGAGACAAGGAGAGGAGACAGAGAGTATAGAGCAGGGATACAGGGGAAACAGAGTGGATAGAGACAAGGAGAGGAGACAGATAGGATATAGGGAGGATACAGAGGAGAAAGAGAGGATAGAGACAAGAAGAGGAGAAAGAAAGGATAGAGACAAGGAGAGGAGACAGAGAGGATAGAGCAGGGATACAGAGGAAACATAGAGAATAGAGACAAGGAGAGGAGAAAGAGAGGATAGAGACAAGGAGATGAGACAGAGAGGATAGAGCAGGGATACAGGGGAAACAGAGTGGATAGAGACAAGGAGAGGAGACAGATAGGATACAGGGAGGATACAGAAGAGAAAGAGAGGAAAGAGACAAGGAGAGGAGAAAGAGAGGATAGAGACAAGGATAGGAGAAAGAGAGGATATAGACATGGAGAGGAGACAGAGAGGATAGAGACAAGGAGAGGAGAAAGAGAGGATAGAGAAAAGGAGAGGAGACAGAGAGGATAGAGCAGGGATACCGAGGAAACAGAGAGGATAGAGACAAGGAGAGGAGAGGACAGAGCAGGGATACAGAGGAGACAGAGAGGATAGAGACAAGGAGAGGAGACATAGAGGATAGAGACAAGGAGAGGAGGCAGAGAGGATAGAGACAAGGAGAGGAGGCAGAGAGGATAGAGACAATGAGAGGAGGCAGAGATGATAGAGCAGGGGTACAGAGGATACAGAGAGGATAGAGACAAGGAGATGAGAAAGAGAGGATAGAGACAAGGAGAGGAGGCAGAGATGATAGAGCAGGGATACAGAGGAAACAGAGAGGATACAGACAAGGTGAGGAGAGAGAGGATAGACCAGGGATACAGAGGAAACAAAGAGGAAAAAGACAAGGAGTGGAGCAAGAGAGGATAGAGACAAGGAGAGGAGAAAGAGAGGATAGAGACAAGGAGAGGAGAAAGAGGGATAGAGACAAGGAGAGGAGACAGAGAGGATAGAGACAAGGAGAGGAGACAGAGAGGATAGAGACAAGGAGAGGAGAAAGTGAGGATAGAGACAAGGAGAGGAGACAGAGAGTATAGAGTACGGATACAGAGGAGAAAGAGAGGATAGAGACAAGGAGAGGAGAAAGAGATCATAGAGACAAGGAGAGGATCCAGAGAGGATATATGGAGGATACAGAAGAGAAAGAGAGGATAGAGACAAGAAGAGGAGAAAGAAAGGATAGAGACAAGGATAGGAGAAAGAGAGGATAGAGACAAGGAGAGGAGACAGAGAGGATAGTGACAAGGAGAGGAAAAAGAGAGGATAGAGACAAGGTGAGGAAACAGAGAGGATAGAGACAAGGAGAGGAGGAGAAAGAGAGGATAGAGACAAGGAGAGGAGAAAGAGAGAATATAGGGAGGATACAGAGGAGAAAGAGAGGATAGAGACAAGAAGAGGAGAAAGAAAGGATAGAGACAAGGATAGGAGAAAGAGAGGATAGAGACAAGGAGAGGAGACAGAGAGGATAGAGCAGGGATACAGAGGAAACATAGAGAATAGAGACAAGGAGAGGAGAAAGAGAGGATAGAGACAAGGAGAGGAGACAGAGAGGATAGAGACAAGGAGAGGAGACAGAGAGGATAGAGACAAGGAGATGAGACAGAGAGGATAGAGCAGGGATACAGAGGAAACAAAGAGGAAAAAGACAAGGAGTGGAGCAAGAGAGGATAGAGACAAGGAGAGGAGACAGAGAGGATAGAGCAGGGATACAGAGGAGAAAGAGAGGATAGAGACAAGGAGAGGAGGCAGAGATGATTGAGCAGGGATACAGAGGAAACAGAATGGATAGAGACAAGGAGAGGAGACAGAGAGGATATAGGGAGGATACAGAGGAGAAAGAGAGGAAAGAGACAAGGAGAGGAGAAAGAGAGGATAGAGACAAGGAGAGGAGAAAGAGAGGATATAGACAAGGAGAGGAGACAGAGAGGATAGAGCAGGGATACAGAGGAGAAAGAGAGGATAGAGACAAGGAGAGGAGGCAGAGATGATTGAGCAGGGATACAGAGGAAACAGAGTGGATAGAGACAAGGAGAGGAGACAGAGAGGATATAGGGAGGATACAGAGGAGAAAGAGAGGAAAGAGACAAGGAGAGGAGAAAGAGAGGATAGAGACAAGGAGAGGAGAAAGAGAGGATAGAGACAAGGAGAGGAGAAAGTGAGGATATAGACAAGGAGAGGAGACAGAGAGGATAGAGACAAGGAGAGGAGACAAAGAGGATCGAGCAGGGATACAGAGGAGAGAGAGGATATAGACAAGGAGAGGAGGCAGAGAAGATAGAGACAAGGGGAGGAGAAAGAGAGGATAGAGACAAGGAGAGGAGACAGAGAGGATATAGACAAGGAGAGGAGGCAGAGAGGATAGAGACAAGGGGAGGAGAAAGAGAGGATAGAGACAAGGAGAGGAAACAGAGAGAATAGAGACAAGGAGAGGAGAAAGATTGGATAGAGACAAGGAGAGAAGGAAGAGGGGATAGAGACAAGGAGATGAGCCAGAGGATAGAGCAAAGGAGAGGAGAAGGAGAGGATAGAGACAAGGAGAGGAGAAAGAGAGGATAGAGACAAGGAGAGGAGACAGAGAGTATAGAGCAGGGATAAGTAGGAGACAGAGAGGATAGAGAAAAGGAGAAGAGAAAGAGAGGATAGAGACAAGGACAGGAGACAGAGAGTATAGAGCAGGGATACAGAGGAAACAGAGTGGATAGAGACAAGGAGAGGAGACAGAGAGGATATAGGGAGGATACAGAGGAGAAAGAGAGGAACGAGACAAGGAGAGGAGAAAGAGAGGATAGAGACAAGGAGAGGAGAAAGAGAGGATATAGACAAGGAGAGGAGACAGAGAGGATAGAGACAAGGAGAGGAGACAGAGAGGATCGAGCAGGGATACAGAGGAAACAGATTGAATAGAGACAAGGAGAGGAGAACGAGAGGATATAGGGAGGATACAGCGGAGAAATAGAAGATAGAGACAAGGAGAGGAGACAGAGAGGATAGTGACAAGGAGAGGAAAAAGAGAGGATAGAGCAGGGATACAGAGGAAACAAAGAGTATAGAGACAAGGATAGGAGAAAGAGAGGATAGAGACAAGGAGAGGAGAAGGAGAGGATAGAGACAAGGAGAGGAGAAAGAGGGGATAGAGACAAGGAGAGTAGACAGAGGATAGAGACAAGGAGAGGAGACAGAGATGGTAGAGCAGGGATACAGAGGAAACAGAGAGGATACAGACAAGGACAGGAGAAGGAGAGGATAGAGACAAGGAGGGGAGAGAGAGGATAGAGCAGGGATACAGAGGAAACAAAGAGGAAAGAGACAAGGAGAGGAGCAAGAGAGGATAGAGACAAGGAGAGGAGAAAGAGAGGATAGAGACAAGGAGAGGAGAAAGAGGGGATAGAGCAGGGATACAGAGGAGAAAGAGAGGATAGAGACAAGGAGAGGAGAAAGAGAGAATATAGGGAGGATACAGAGGAGAAAGAGAGGATAGAGACAAGAAGAGGAGAAAGAAAGGATAGAGACAAGGATAGGAGAAAGAGAGGATAGAGACAAGGAGAGGAGACAGAGAGGATAGAGACAAGGAGAGGAGACAGAGAGGATAGAGCAGGGATACAGAGGAAACAAAGAGGAAAAAGACAAGGAGTGGAGCAAGAGAGGATAGAGACAAGGAGAGGAGAAAGAGAGGATAGAGACAAGGAGAGGAGATAGTGGGGATAGAGACAAGGAGAGGATCCACAGAGGATATATGGAGGATACAGAGGAGAAAGAGAGGATAGAGACAAGAAGAGGAGTAAGAAAGGATAGAGACAAGGATAGGAGAAAGAGAGGATAGAGACAAGGAGATGAGACAGAGAGGATAGAGACAAGGATAGGAGACAGAGAGGATAGAGACAAGGTGAGGAAACAGAGAGGATAGAGACAAGGAGAGGAGAAAGAGAGGATAGAGACAAGGAGAGGAGACAGAGAGGATAGAGACAAGGAGAGGAAAAAGAGAGGATAGAGACAAGGTGAGGAAACAGAGAGGATAGAGACAAGGAGAGGAGAAAGAGAGGATAGAGTCAAGGAGAGTAGACAGAGAGGATAGAGCAGGAATACAGAGGATACAGAGAGGATACAGACAAGGAGAGGAGAAGGAGAGGATAGAGACAATGAGAGGAGAAATAGATCATAGAGACAAGGAGAGGAGCCAGATAGGATATATAGAGGATACAGAGGAGAAAGAGAGGATAGAGACAAGAAGAGGAGAAAGAAAGGATAGAGACAAGGATAGGAGAAAGAGAGGATAGAGACAAGGAGAGGAGAAAGAGAGGATAGAGACAAGGAGAGGAGACAGAGAGGATAGAGACAAGGAGAGGAGACAGAGAGGATAGAGACAAGGTGAGGAAACAGAGAGGATAGAGACAAGGAAAGGAGAAAGAAAGGATAGAGACAATGAGAGGAGACAGAGAGGATATTGACAAGGAGAGGAAAAAGAGAGGATAGAGCAGGGATACAGAGGAAACAGAGAGTATAGAGACAAGGATAGGAGAAAGAGAGGATAGAGACAAGGAGAGGAGAAGGAGAGGATAGAGACAAGGAGAGGAGAAAGAGGGGATAGAGACAAGGAGAGTAGACAGAGGATAGAGACAAGGAGAGGAGACAGAGATGGTAGAGCAGGGATACAGAGGAAACAGAGAGGATACAGACAAGGACAGGAGAAGGAGAGGATAGAGACAAGGAGGGGAGAGAGAGGATAGAGCAGGGATACAGAGGAAACAAAGAGGAAAGAGACAAGGAGAGGAGCAAGAGAGGATAGAGACAAGGAGAGGAGAAAGAGAGGATAGAGACAAGGAGAGGAGAAAGAGGGGATAGAGCAGGGATACAGAGGAGAAAGAGAGGATAGAGACAAGGAGAGGAGAAAGAGAGAATATAGGGAGGATACAGAGGAGAAAGAGAGGATAGAGACAAGAAGAGGAGAAAGAAAGGAAAGAGACAAGGAGAGGAGAAAGAGAGGATAGAGACAAGAAGAGGAGAACGAGAGGATAGAGACAAGGAGAGGAGACAGAGAGTATAGAGCAGGGATACAGAGGAGAAAGAGAGGATAGAGACAAGGAGAGGAGAAAGAGAGAATATAGGGAGGATACAGAGGAGAAAGAGAGGATAGAGACAAGAAGAGGAGAAAGAAAGGATAGAGACAAGGATAGGAGAAAGAGAGGATAGAGACAAGGCGAGGAGACAGAGAGGATAGAGACAAGGAGAGGAGACAGAGAGGATAGAGCAGGGATACAGAGGAAACAAAGAGGAAAAAGACAAGGAGTGGAGCAAGAGAGGATAGAGACAAGGAGAGGAGAAAGAGAGGATAGAGACAAGGAGAGGAGAAAGAGGGGATAGAGACAAGGAGAGGATCCAGAGAGGATATATGGAGGATACAGAGGAGAAAGAGAGGATAGAGACAAGAAGAGGAGAAAGAAAGGATAGAGACAAGGATAGGAGAATGAGAGGATAGAGACAAGGAGAGGAGACAGAGAGGATAGAGACAAGGATAGGAGACAGAGAGGATAGAGACAAGGTGAGGAAACAGAGAGGATAGAGACAAGGAGAGGAGAAAGAGAGGATAGAGACAAGGAGAGGAGACAGAGAGGATAGAGACAAGGAGAGGAAAAAGAGAGGATAGAGACAAGGTGAGGAAACAGAGAGGATAGAGACAAGGAGAGGAGAAAGAGAGGATAGAGTCAAGGAGAGGAGACAGAGAGGATAGAGCAGGAATACAGAGGATACAGACAAGGAGAGGAGAAGGAGAGGATAGAGACAATGAGAGGAGAAAAAGATCATAGAGACAAGGAGAGGAGCCAGATAGGATATATAGAGGAGAGGAGACAGAGAGGATAGAGACAAGGAGAGGAGACAGAGAGGATCGAGAAGGGATACAGAGGAAACAGATTGAATAGAGACAAGGAGAGGAGAAAGAGAGGATATAGGGAGGATACAGCGGAGAAATAGAAGATAGAGACAAGGAGAGGAGACAGAGAGGATAGTGACAAGGAGAGGAAAAAGAGAGGATAGAGCAGGGATACAGAGGAAACAAAGAGTATAGAGACAAGGATAGGAGAAAGAGAGGATAGAGACAAGGAGAGGAGAAGGAGAGGATAGAGACAAGGAGAGGAGAAAGAGGGGATAGAGACAAGGAGAGTAGACAGAGGATAGAGACAAGGAGAGGAGAAAGAGAGGATAGAGACAAGGAGAGGAGAAAGAGAGGATATAGACAAGGAGAGGAGACAGAGAGGATAGAGACAAGGAGAGGAGACAGAGAGGATCGAGCAGGGATACAGAGGAAACAGATTGAATAGAGACAAGGAGAGGAGAAAGAGAGGATATAGGGAGGATACAGCGGAGAAATAGAAGATAGAGACAAGGAGAGGAGACAGAGAGGATAGTGACAAGGAGAGGAAAAAGAGAGGATAGAGCAGGGATACAGAGAAAACAAAGAGTATAGAGACAAGGATAGGAGAAAGAGAGGATAGAGACAAGGAGAGGAGAAGGAGAGGATAGAGACAAGGAGAGGAGAAAGAGGGGATAGAGACAAGGAGAGTAGACAGAGGATAGAGACAAGGAGAGGAGACAGAGATGGTAGAGCAGGGATACAGAGGAAACAGAGAGGATACAGACAAGGACAGGAGAAGGAGAGGATAGAGACAAGGAGTGGAGAGAGAGGATAGAGCAGGGATACAGAGGAAACAAAGAGGAAAGAGACAAGGAGAGGAGCAAGAGAGGATAGAGACAAGGAGAGGAGAAAGAGAGGATAGAGACAAGGAGAGGAGAAAGAGGGGATAGAGCAGGGATACAGAGGAGAAAGAGAGGATAGAGAAAAGGAGAGGAGAAAGAGAGAATATAGGGAGGATACAGAGGAGAAAGAGAGGATAGAGACAAGAAGAGGAGAAAGACAGGATAGAGACAAGGATAGGAGAAAGAGAGGATAGAGACAAGGAGAGGAGACAGAGAGGATAGAGACAAGGAGAGGAGACAGAGAGGATAGAGCAGGGATACAGAGGAAACAAAGAGGAAAAAGACAAGGAGTGGAGCAAGAGAGGATAGAGACAAGGAGAGGAGAAAGAGAGGATAGAGACAAGGAGAGGAGAAAGAGGGGATAGAGACAAGGAGAGGATCCAGAGAGGATATATGGAGGATACAGAGGAGAAAGAGAGGATAGAGACACGAAGAGGAGAAAGAAAGGATAGAGACAAGGATAGGAGAAAGAGAGGATAGAGACAAGGAGAGGAGACAGAGAGGATAGAGACAAGGATAGGAGACAGAGAGGATAGAGACAAGGTGAGGAAACAGAGAGGATAGAGACAAGGAGAGGAGAAAGAGAGGATAGAGACAAGGAGAGGAGACAGAGAGGAAAGAGACAAGGAGAGGAAAAAGAGAGGATAGAGACAAGGTGAGGAAACAGAGAGGATAGAGACAAGGAGAGGAGAAAGAGAGGATAGAGTCAAGGA
Source organism: Oncorhynchus mykiss (assembly GCF_013265735.2). Taxonomy (NCBI): domain Eukaryota; kingdom Metazoa; phylum Chordata; class Actinopteri; order Salmoniformes; family Salmonidae; genus Oncorhynchus; species Oncorhynchus mykiss. The sequence continues at coordinate 16,168,233 of NC_048576.1, read as the reverse complement.
GAGGAGACAGAGAGGATAGAGCAGGAATACAGAGGATACAGACAAGGAGAGGAGAAGGAGAGGATAGAGACAATGAGAGGAGAAAAAGATCATAGAGACAAGGAGAGGAGCCAGATAGGATATATAGAGGAGAGGAGACAGAGAGGATAGAGACAAGGAGAGGAGACAGAGAGGATCGAGCAGGGATACAGAGGAAACAGATTGAATAGAGACAAGGAGAGGAGACAGAGAGGATAGTGACAAGGAGAGGAAAAAGAGAGGATAGAGCAGGGATACAGAGGAAACAAAGAGTATAGAGACAAGGATAGGAGAAAGAGAGGATAGAGACGAGGAGAGGAGAAGGAGAGGATAGAGACAAGGAGAGGAGAAAGAGGGGATAGAGACAAGGAGAGTAGACAGAGGATAGAGACAAGGAGAGGAGAAAGAGAGGATAGAGACAAGGAGAGGAGAAAGAGAGGATATAGACAAGGAGAGGAGACAGAGAGGATAGAGACAAGGAGAGGAGACAGAGAGGATCGAGCAGGGATACAGAGGAAACAGATTGAATAGAGACAAGGAGAGGAGAAAGAGAGGATATAGGGAGGATACAGCGGAGAAATAGAAGATAGAGACAAGGAGAGGAGACAGAGAGGATAGTGACAAGGAGAGGAAAAAGAGAGGATAGAGCAGGGATACAGAGGAAACAAAGAGTATAGAGACAAGGATAGGAGAAAGAGAGGATAGAGACAAGGAGAGGAGAAGGAGAGGATAGAGACAAGGAGAGGAGAAAGAGGGGATAGAGACAAGGAGAGTAGACAGAGGATAGAGACAAGGAGAGGAGACAGAGATGGTAGAGCAGGGATACAGAGGAAACAGAGAGGATACAGACAAGGACAGGAGAAGGAGAGGATAGAGACAAGGAGTGGAGAGAGAGGATAGAGCAGGGATACAGAGGAAACAAAGAGGAAAGAGACAAGGAGATGAGCAAGAGAGGATAGAGACAAGGAGAGGAGAAAGAGAGGATAGAGACAAGGAGAGGAGAAAGAGGGGATAGAGCAGGGATACAGAGGAGAAAGAGAGGATAGAGACAAGGAGAGGAGAAAGAGAGAATATAGGGAGGATACAGAGGAGAAAGAGAGGATAGAGACAAGAAGAGGAGAAAGAAAGGATAGAGACAAGGATAGGAGAAAGAGAGGATACAGACAAGGAGAGGAGACAGAGAGGATAGAGACAAGGAGAGGAGACAGAGAGGATAGAGCAGGGATACAGAGGAAACAAAGAGGAAAAAGACAAGGAGTGGAGCAAGAGAGGATAGAGACAAGGAGAGGAGAAAGAGAGGATAGAGACAAGGAGAGGAGAAAGAGGGGATAGAGACAAGGAGAGGATCCAGAGAGGATATATGGAGGATACAGAGGAGAAAGAGAGGATAGAGACAAGAAGAGGAGAAAGAAAGGATAGAGACAAGGATAGGAGAAAGAGAGGATAGAGACAAGGAGAGGAGACAGAGAGGATAGAGACAAGGATAGGAGACAGAGAGGATAGAGACAAGGTGAGGAAACAGAGAGGATAGAGACAAGGAGAGGAGAAAGAGAGGATAGAGACAAGGAGAGGAGACAGAGAGGATAGAGACAAGGAGAGGAAAAAGAGAGGATAGAGACAAGGTGAGGAAACAGAGAGGATAGAGACAAGGAGAGGAGAAAGAGAGGATAGAGTCAAGGAGAGGAGACAGAGAGGATAGAGCAGGAATACAGAGGATACAGAGAGGATACAGACAAGGAGAGGAGAAGGAGAGGATAGAGACAATGAGAGGAGAAATAGATCATAGAGACAAGGAGAGGAGCCAGATAGGATATATAGAGGATACAGAGGAGAAAGAGAGGATAGAGACAGAAGAGGAGAAAGAAAGGATAGAGACAAGGAGAGGAGAAAGAGAGGATAGAGACAAGGAGAGGAGAAAGAGAGGATAGAGACAAGGAGAGGAGACAGAGAGGATAGAGACAAGGAGAGGAGACAGAGAGGATAGAGACAAGGTGAGGAAACAGAGAGGATAGAGACAAGGAGAGGAGAAATAAAGGATAGAGACAATGAGAGGAGACAGAGAGGATAGTGACAAGGAGAGGAAAAAGAGAGGATAGAGCAGGGATACAGAGGAAACAGAGAGTATAGAGACAAGGATAGGAGAAAGAGAGGATAGAGACAAGGAGAGGAGAAGGAGAGGATAGAGACAAGGAGAGGAGAAAGAGGGGATAGAGACAAGGAGAGTAGACAGAGGATAGAGACAAGGAGAGGAGACAGAGATGGTAGAGCAGGGATACAGAGGAAACAGAGAGGATACAGACAAGGACAGGAGAAGGAGAGGATAGAGACAAGGAGGGGAGAGAGAGGATAGAGCAGGGATACAGAGGAAACAAAGAGGAAAGAGACAAGGAGAGGAGCAAGAGGGGATAGAGACAAGGAGAGGAGAAAGAGAGGATAGAGACAAGGAGAGGAGAAAGAGGGGATAGAGCAGGGATACAGAGGAGAAAGAGAGGATAGAGACAAGGAGAGGAGAAAGAGAGAATATAGGGAGGATACAGAGGAGAAAGAGAGGATAGAGACAAGAAGAGGAGAAAGAGAGAATATAGGGAGGATACAGAGGAGAAAGAGAGGATAGAGACAAGAAGAGGAGAAAGAAAGGAAAGAGACAAGGAGAGGAGAAAGAGAGGATAGAGACAAGAAGAGGAGAACGAGAGGATAGAGACAAGGAGAGGAGACAGAGAGTATAGAGCAGGGATACAGAGGAGAAAGAGAGGATAGAGACAAGGAGAGGAGAAAGAGAGAATATAGGGAGGATACAGAGGAGAAAGAGAGGATAGAGACAAGAAGAGGAGAAAGAAAGGATAGAGACAAGGATAGGAGAAAGAGAGGATAGAGACAAGGAGAGGAGACAGAGAGGATAGAGACAAGGAGAGGAGACAGAGAGGATAGAGCAGGGATACAGAGGAAACAAAGAGGAAAAAGACAAGGAGTGGAGCAAGAGAGGATAGAGACAAGGAGAGGAGAAAGAGAGGATAGAGACAAGGAGAGGAGAAAGAGGGGATAGAGCAGGGATACAGAGGAGAAAGAGAGGATAGAGACAAGGAGAGGAGAAAGAGAGAATATAGGGAGGATACAGAGGAGAAAGAGAGGATAGAGACAAGAAGAGGAGAAAGAAAGGAAAGAGACAAGGAGAGGAGAAAGAGAGGATAGAGACAAGAAGAGGAGAACGAGAGGATAGAGACAAGGAGAGGAGACAGAGAGTATAGAGCAGGGATACAGAGGAGAAAGAGAGGATAGAGACAAGGAGAGGAGAAAGAGAGAATATAGGGAGGATACAGAGGAGAAAGAGAGGATAGAGACAAGAAGAGGAGAAAGAAAGGATAGAGACAAGGATAGGAGAAAGAGAGGATAGAGACAAGGAGAGGAGACAGAGAGGATAGAGACAAGGAGAGGAGACAGAGAGGATAGAGACAAGAAGAGGAGAACGAGAGGATAGAGACAAGGAGAGGAGACAGAGAGTATAGAGCAGGGATACAGAGGAGAAAGAGAGGATGGAGACAAGGAGAGGAGAAAGAGAGAATATAGGGAGGATACAGAGGAGAAAGAGAGGATAGAGACAAGAAGAGGAGAAAGAAAGGATAGAGACAAGGATAGGAGAAAGAGAGGATAGAGACAAGGAGAGGAGACAGAGAGGATAGAGACAAGGAGAGGAGACAGAGAGGATAGAGCAGGGATACAGAGGAAACAAAGAGGAAAAAGACAAGGAGTGGAGCAAGAGAGGATAGAGACAAGGAGAGGAGAAAGAGAGGATAGAGACAAGGAGAGGAGAAAGAGGGGATAGAGACAAGGAGAGGATCCAGAGAGGATATATGGAGGATACAGAGGAGAAAGAGAGGATAGAGACAAGAAGAGGAGAAAGAAAGGATAGAGACAAGGATAGGAGAAAGAGAGGATAGAGACAAGGAGAGGAGACAGAGAGGATAGAGACAAGGATAGGAGACAGAGAGGATAGAGACAAGGTGAGGAAACAGAGAGGATAGAGACAAGGAGAGGAGAAAGAGAGGGTAGAGACAAGGAGAGGAGACAGAGAGGATAGAGACAAGGAGAGGAAAAAGAGAGGATAGAGACAAGGTGAGGAAACAGAGAGGATAGAGACAAGGAGAGGAGAAAGAGAGGATAGAGTCAAGGAGAGGAGACAGAGAGGATAGAGCAGGAATACAGAGGATACAGAGAGGATACAGACAAGGAGAGGAGAAGGAGAGGATAGAGACAATGAGAGGAGAAATAGATCACAGAGACAAGGAGAGGAGCCAGATAGGATATATAGAGGATACAGAGGAGAAAGAGAGGATAGAGACAAGAAGAGGAGAAAGAAGGATAGAGACAAGGATAGGAGAAAGAGAGGATAGAGACAAGGAGAGGAGACAGAGAGGATAGAGACAAGGAGAGGAGACAGAGAGGATAGAGACAAGGTGAGGAAACAGAGAGGATAGAGACAATGAGAGGAGAAAGAGAGGATAGAGACAATGAGAGGAGACAGAGAGGATAGAGCAGGGATACAGAGGATACAGAGAGGATACAGACAAGGAGAGGAGAAGGAGAGGATAGAGACAATGAGAGGAGAAAGAGAGGATAGAGAAAAGGATAGGAGAAAGAAAGAATAGAGACACGGAGAGGAGACAGAGAGGATAGAGACAAGTAGTGGAGAAAGAGAGGATAGAGACAAGGAGAGGAGAAAGAGAGGATAAAGACAAGAGGAGAAAGAAAGGATGGAGACAAGGATATGAGAAAGAGAAGATAGAGACAAGGAGAGGAAACAGAGAGAATATAGGGAGGATACAGAGGAAACATAGAGAATAGAGTCAAGGAGAGGAGAAAGAGAGGATAGAGACAAGGAGAGGAGACAGAGATGATAGAGACAAGGAGAGGAGACAGAGAGGATAGAGACAAGGAGAGGAGACAGAGAGGATAGAGCAGGGATACAGAGGAAACATAGAGAATAGAGTCAAGGAGAGGAGAAAGAGAGGATAGAGACAAGGAGAGGAGACAGAGATGATAGAGACAAGGAGAGGAGACAGAGAGGATAGAGACAAGGAGAGGAGACAGAGAGGATAGAGCAGGGATACAGATGAAACAAAGAGGAAAAAGACAAGGAGTGGAGCAAGAGAGGATAGAGACAATGAGAGGAGACAGAGAGGATAGAGCAGGGATACAGAGGAGAAAGAGAGGATAGAGACAAGGAGAGGAGGCAGAGATGATTGAGCAGGAATACAGAGGAAACAGAGAGGATAGAGACAAGGAGAGGAGAAAGTGAGGATATAGACAAGGAGAGGAGACAGAGAGGATAGAGACAAGGAGAGGAGACAGAGAGGATCGAGCAGGGATACAGAGGAGAGGGAGTATATAGACAAGGAGAGGAGGCAGAGAGGATAGAGACAAGGGGAGGAGAAAGAGAGGATAGAGACAAGGAGAGGAGACAGAGAGATAGAGCAGGGATACAGAGAGGACAGAGAGGATAGAGACTAGGAGAAGAGAAAGAGAGGATAAAGACAAGAGGAGAAAGAAAGGATGGAGACAAGGATATGAGAAAGAGAAGATAGAGACAAGGAGAGGAAACAGAGAGAATATAGGGAGGATACAGAGGAAAAACATAGAGAATAGAGTCAAGGAGAGGAGAAAGAGAGGATAGAGACAAGGAGAGGAGACAGAGATGATAGAGACAAGGAGAGGAGACAGAGAGGATAGAGACAAGGAGAGGAGACAGAGAGGATAGAGCAGGGATACAGAGGAAACATAGAGAATAGAGTCAAGGAGAGGAGAAAGAGAGGATAGAGACAAGGAGAGGAGACAGAGATGATAGAGACAAGGAGAGGAGACAGAGAGGATAGAGACAAGGAGAGGAGACAGAGAGGATAGAGCAGGGATACAGATGAAACAAAGAGGAAAAAGACAAGGAGTGGAGCAAGAGAGGATAGAGACAAGGAGAGGAGACAGAGAGGATAGAGCAGGGATACAGAGGAGAAAGAGAGGATAGAGACAAGGAGAGGAGGCAGAGATGATTGAGCAGGAATACAGAGGAAACAGAGAGGATAGAGACAAGGAGAGGAGAAGTGAGGATATAGACAAGGAGAGGAGACAGAGAGGATAGAGACAAGGAGAGGAGACAGAGAGGAT